>NW_023276806.1:275425430-275617141 GCF_003668045.3 Cricetulus griseus
CTCTGTAGATCAGGCTGGCCTCGAATTCACAGAGACCCACCTGCCTCTGCCTCCTGAGTACTGGGATTAAAGGTGTGTGCCACCACTGCCAAGCTACCTCAGATCTGTCTTACTGCCTGCCTTAGTCAGCTTTTATTGCTATAACAAAATAACTGAAATATTCAACTTCTGGGGAAGAAAGGTTCATTCTGGCTCATGGTATCAGAGGCATCAAGTTCATATTATATTCACTTGGCCCTGTTACTCTGGAGCCAGGTCAAGAGAGAACATCTTGGCAGTAGTGTATGGAAGAACAGAACTGCTCACTGCATGGTAGCCAGGAAGTAGCAAGAAAAAGAGCAGAAACCAGAGCCCCAGCGTCTGCTGTAAGGGCACCCAGTGAATGACCTGACTTCCTCCCACTATGGCCCACCTCCTAAAGTTTCCACCACCCCTCAATGGTGCCACAAGCTGCCAATCAAACCTTCAACACATGACCTTCAGAGGGCATTTAAGGGCTGAACCCTAGCACTGTCCCCACCAAAGTCAGGAGTGACATCAACCTAGGGGTATTGTTATCCACTATGTGCAAAGCTCAGGTTGGGTGTTAAGCCACCTTCAGGGTCTCACAGACAGGGCCCTGAATTTGGTCAATAGATTCCATGTGATTTGCGCAGCTTGCAAGCTAAGTGGCTTAGCTCCATGATGCCACCACCACTTGTGGAAAAGTATTTTCACGTTCGGCCTAATACAGTAAGCACCAGTCACAAGTGACTATCGCAGCTTGAAATAAAATTAAGCTGGGGATATAGCTTAGTGGTGCAGCACGCACCCATCATGTGGGAGGCCCTGGGTTTTCTCCCAAGCACTGATGAAAATCCAACAACAACTAATAACCCCAAATAAAAAGTTTTGCCCCTCAAGTGCGCTAGCCACATTTCACATGCTCAGTAGCCCCGAGCCGCAGAGATGTCAAGTGTTTCCATCGAGGGTGGTTCTGTTAAACAGGAGCTTTGCTTGTAAAAATTTTCACTCTGCAGATCTCCATGAGAACAAAAGATCACACAAGAGTTCATGCCACTGCCCCATAGCCCCAGGACAATCCTGGGGAGGAGGGAGGCCCAGCATTAATGCAGTTTCTTGACCCTGCTACTTGGCTTAGAGTTCAGTGGTTCTTGACTTTCCTGACACTGCAACCCTTTAATGCAGTTCCTCATGTTGTAGTGATCCCCAGCCATAAAATTATTGTTGGTGCTACTTCATAACTGTGATTTTGCTACTGTTATAAAGCATAATGTTAATGTCTGGAATGCAGGATGTCTGATCTGCAACCCAAAGGGGTTGCGGCCCTCACGCTGAGAACCGCTGGCTTAGATGCTTGTCATAAACTGTAGGCATAGACAGATTAACGTAAGCGGCCAGGAATAACGTCTCTATGTCCAGATCTGGATGAAGACTATAGGACCTGTGAGCTCCTGTAATAATCATGATACTGCAGGGTTTTGTTTGTTTACGACAGATCTTTTGTGGCCCAGGTTGGCCTCACTTGTCTTTGTAGCTGAGGATGACCTTGAACTTCTGATTATGCAGTGTCCACCTCCTGAGTGCTTGGATACTATCACACCTTGTGTATTGAGTGATGGATACCCTCACACCCAGGGCTTCCTACCTGTGAGGCAGGCAGGCACTCTAGCAACTGAGCTGCTTTACCTCTCCATATTGTGTCACCCTTCTCTTTTCCCCGTTTTGCTGTCTCCTGTTTCTCTCCACGTGGCTCAGGAGCACTGTACATGATTAGCTGTGTGAAGCCAAGAGTTCTGTCTGTAGACCCCCACCCCCACCCCAAAGAAAAGAAACAGCAGAGGGGCTGGTGGAGGGCGTGAGCAAGGACAGTGGTACGTGTGTGTTAATGTCACAATAGAACCTTTTGTTGTGTGTGCCAGTGGAAAGATGGAAAAAAGAAAGGGAGGGAGGGAAGGAAGGAAGAAGGGGGGAGGAGGGAGAGAGGTAGGGAGAGAGAGAGAGGGAGAGAAGGGAAGGGACAGAGAAGGACCAGCAGAGTACACATGATGACCACATTTACTGCAAAATAAATCATCCAGAATTTACCACCTGGCCACTTCCCTTCATACCCAAGTTGTTGGCAGCCATGGAAGAACCATCCTGCAGTGGCAGAGGAGGGTTCTCCAGATTGTTTCTCATCTTTCTGGTTTTCACCCACAGTCCAAACCAAAGGACAGTGATAAAGAAGGAACATCAAATTCCACCTCGGAAGATGGGCCAGGGGACGGTTTCACCATCCTGTCTTCCAAAAGCCTCGTTCTGGGGCAGAAGGTAATAAACTCCAAAGCTGGGGTGTGGTAAGCCCCTCTATATACCCCACTGTTCCCAAGCCGCCATACCTCCTTCCTCCCTTCCACTCAGATATTGAATTATCCCATTTTAAAGGAAAATTCAGGTAATGTGTGCATTTCTAGAGCAAACTAGGCCTTTGGTGCTGAGAATGGCTTATGCTGGTCAACTAAGGTCACCTAAAGTCATCCTAGAGAATCTGGTCAATAGGATGGCATTTTTGGTTCTGCTGGGAAATCCCCAAGCCCCAGTTATGTCTGCATCCACCAAGAAGAATCCATTGCTAACTCCCAGCCAGGATCGAAGAGGCCTAGCTTCCATGATTAAATGTCATTTAACAGAGGGAGAGAATAGCAATACATGTTTCTTGACTATGCCGGGTGCTAGAAATGAATTATTTGTCAATAAGTCAGTCTGCCTGCCTTCCTGAGCTGCAGAAGAAATAAAATAAAAACCTAACAGGATGGATTCCAGCAACATCTCAACATCCTGCCAGACATGCAAATAATTCATCTCTACTCGGGACAAGTTCACTGAGCAGACAGTTTATCTATCGAGTCAACCGGGCTGAAATAAGACACACCGGGAGGTAGCTGGTGAGTCAGCATGCCAGATATCTGGTTGCTGTCTGTGCTCAGCCTGCCAAACAAGTACATCTCCATCCAGAGAGCGGGGATCACAAGGTCTCTGGAGAGCAGAGATGTGGTGGGTTCCTTATTCATTTCTGGTACAATGAAAACTGAGATGCCTCCAGGCAGTGGTGGTGCACGCCTTTAATCCTAGCACTCAGGAGGCAGAGGCAGGTGGATATCTCTGAGTTCAAGGCCAGGCTGGACAGCTAGGGCTGTTCCACAGAGAAACCCTGTCTCAAAAAAACAAAGCAAAACAAAACAAAACAAAAAGAAGAAGAAAAGAAAAAGAAAAATGAAGGAAACTAAGATGCAAAGAGGTGGGATGAATGTCCTTTCCAGGCCCATGAACATTCCCCCAAATTTATCTAGAGAATGAGAAAGTTCCCGCTCATGTGAGGGAAACTGGGAAATGTTCTTCATCCTACTCTGCCAAAACCATGTCAGACAGCTCAAAGAATGTAGTACTCGGACTGAGGATGTAGCTCCAGGTAGAGTGCTCACCTGGCAGGCCCAAAGCCTTGAGTGCATCCATAGCACGGAAGGAGGACTGGGGAGGAGGAAGTTGTGGGAACAAGACCTCCCCAAATGTTCTGTACTATCTCAGGGGTGAGAAGAGATCAAGCCTCAGGCTGCTTTCCACACACAGCCACTGAGACAATGTGTCCATGGAGACCAAGGCCACCAGGGTTAGGAACGAAAGACACATAAACGATGAAGGAAAGAAAGAGGAAGGAAGGGAAGGTCCATTTCTGTTCCTGGTGGCGGAGGCTGGGTGTTTGCACTCTGCTAGTCTCAAGAACAACTGAACTCAGAGGGGTCTGCTCAAAAACAAACACCTGGAAGCCTGGCACAGCAGCTCAGGCCTATAATCCCCAGCATTAGGAGGAGGCAGAAGGAGTTGAAGGCAAGAATCAGCTGCGTAAGTGACCTCAAGACCAGCCTAAGCTACCTGAGGCCCTGTCTCAACACCAAAGAAATACCTGGGAATTTGAGTCCCCATGCTGAACCTCAACCCAAATAGCTGAGAAAAAATAATGCTGATGGTTAAATTAAAAGGATTTTCTGTGGGAGTTGATCTTGTCCCTATTCACTGTCTTTTCTCCCTAATGCAGCTATCCCTGACCCAAAGTGACATCAGCCATATTGGCTCCATGAGGGTAGAGGGCATTGTCCACCCCACCACAGCCGAAATCGACCTCAAGGAAGAGATAGGTAAGGCCTGGGGTTTAGAGAAGTATCATGGCATAGCCCACTGTCCAGTTCTCATGGACTTAGTCTTCTCCTGCCTGAGGTGCCATGTGGAAATGTCACTCTGTGGGATAAAATGGCCTCACTGGAGAGGAACAGGAAATGCTTTGATTCTACACTAATTTTGTCAAGCTTCTCTCAGGGTGCTATATTGAAACAGACCGTTTGTGTACAGCTTGATGACATTTTCTCCAAGTGACCCAGCTCAGCAGGTTTGAGTGCTCGCCTAGTGCCCACAAAGCCCTGGGCTCAACCCTCGGCATGCCATAAACTGGATGTTTCGTGTCACCTGAGTAACAGTGGCATTCCGAAGGTGGAGGCAGATGCATCAGAAATCCAAGATCGTCCTTGACCATGTAGGAGGTTTGAGGCTAGCCTAAGATACATGAGACCCTGTCTCAAAGCAAAGAGTGAAAACCGTTGTGCAGCCAGCAAGCACATTGGTGAGTGGTCCCTTTCGGCCCTGCCCCTTATCATGACTTCCTCTGGAGGAAATCAGTCTTCTAACAGCACAGAGGGGCTTGTTTCGATTTTATGTAAATGGCCCCATATGCTCTTCATGCCTGGCTCCCTTAGCTCAACACACGGTCTGCAAAATTCGTCCAAGCTACTGAGTGTGTTTGTTTATTTTCTTGGCTGTGTGGTATTTCATTGCATGAGTATGCCATAGTGAAGGTCATTTTCATTTGGGACCATCCTGAGTACTGACTGTTGCAATGAACATGGTTGCACAAGTATTGGATTCAACTTCACATGTGTTCTAAGTTTACATGTCGAGAATGCTGTTGGTGAAAAGGAAGGGGACAGGGACATGGGAACTTGGGGTGCACCACTGCAATTTCTGCACTCAGGAAGCAGGCAGGAAGGTTATGAGCTGCGTATGGAGACCCTATCTCAATTCTCCCCCACCTCCAGAAAAAGATAAAGGGCATTGTAGGAAGAACTAAGCAATCCAGAAGCCTGCGTTATTTTGCCAGCCCCATGAGTTGAAATGGAGGTTGTAGGCAGTGAAGTAAAGGGTCAGAGGGGGGGTGTGGGGGGAGGGGGAGCTGACAAACTGTCAAAGGCAAACATAATGGCCACTATCTGGTCCATTTGTTGCCATTTTGTCCGTTTTCACAATACAAAACTATTTTAAGCCTTCCATTGAAAGGGTAAATGGAGGGGCTGGAGAGATGGGTCAGTGGTCCTGAGTTCAATTCCTGGCAACCACATGGTGGCTCACAACCATCTGTAATGAGATCTGGTACCCTCTTCTGGCTTGTGGGCATACATACAGACATAACACTGTATACATAATAAATAAATATTCAAGAAAGAAAGAAAAAGAAAGATCACGAGAGAGAGAGAGAGAGAGAGGGTAAATGGAGTGAAGAAAAGGCCTCAACCCTGGGATCCAGGGCTGGCCCTGGGCTGAGTAGTTTGAAGCTAGGGCTAGCAGTTCCTCCCTGTGTGGTGGCCCCAAACTGCTGGGCTCATTATTTCTCTGGCACCAGAGGCCATTTGCTATGCTGGAAAGTCGGTGGGGTGGCCCTGGGCAATAACTGAACTGCAAAAGCAGTTTTGTTTCTTGCTGAGTTACAGACCAGACCCTGACATTGCCTCTTTCCGGAGGCAGGGGAAGGCTCTCCCCACTGTGGAAGGACTCCCCCTAGTGGCCAAATCTCCAGCTCTGTTTTACTTGCAAACAAAGCAAGTTCCTGTTTCAGACATCCTCGTAGTTCTGCATCCTTTTGTCCAAAACATCAAAAGAGATGCTTCTGTGTTTTGAAGTGGGGTGGTGTGGAGTGAAGCACACTGTTGTGTAAGTGAAAAGTCAAGTTTGGACCCTGCTGGTGGACCCCGTGGCTGACCTCTTGGCAGTCAGGGGAGGTGAGATGGGCTGAGAGGCAGGCAGATAGGCAAGAGAGCAACCTGAGTCGCCTTGGTCTCTCTCCAGACTCTAACAGGTCACTTCTAGCTGTGTGACTTTGGGTATGTTTCCTAACCTCCCTGAACCTCACTTTCCACACCCGTAAGTGAGGATACAGGTGGTCTAAAGACCAGATGGCACAGGGCTGGATGCAACACCAGCTCACCCCAACTCCCTGACTGACAGGTCTTCACTGTTGCTGCATCACTGGGAGACACGCCATCACGAGTCCATCCTGTACCACCAGCACCCAAGCCAGTCATCCTGTCCAAGCCCAGGCCCTGATTTACTTATTTTTTAAATCTTGTGCTAGGGGATCCAAGTGTAGCTTGGGGATAGAACCTGTGCTCCATAGGCACAAAGTCCTGGAGTCAATCTGCAGCACAAAAACTAAAAGGTAAAGATACTCACTGCCAAGCCTAATGGTCCAGGTTTGATCCCTGGGACCCACGTGGTAGAAGGAGAAACCTAACTCGCCCAAGTTGTCCTTTGTCTTATACACACATGTGCGCGCACACACACACACACACACACACACACACACAGTGAAAGGGGAGGGGGAGAAAAGCAAGTCTTAACCCATGGCCTCTCCCACTCTTCTTTGAGGTTTAATCTGCTGAGAAGCCAGACCAATTTTTCCCAGTTTGGGTTTTGTTGCTTGCAGTATCACTAAACGTGTTTCTACCTGCTTATCTGTTTAAATCGATGGTAGATCTAGAGACTTCAAGGCATTCAGGCTCAAGAAATAGGGTCTAAGGCAAAGGTTCCCATCCTGTGGGTAGAGACCCTTTTAGGGGCAGTATGAGCCTTTCACAGGAGTGTAGACGGAAGTTTCTGCCCCACCCAGTCCCGCAGCTATTTAGTCCCAAATAAACGCACAAAGGCACATATTAATTATAAACTGTTTGGCCAATGACTTAGGCTTCTTACTGGCTAGCTCTCTCTCTTAATTACTAATCCATGACTATTAATCTGTATATCCCCACATGGCCTTATCTTACCAGAGAATGTCCAGGCATCCTACCTTCCCAGTAGCTACATGGCATCTCTCTTGAGATTCTCTGTGTTCCTCTTCCCATCATTCTCCTTGTCTGGTAGCCCCGCCTATACTTCCTTCCAGGGAAACGAATGGGACGTGACATCCCTAATTTTTAAGGTTTTCCTGACCTATCCAACAATATGACTCTATTGAAAGGTCGTTCACCACAACCCCCATTGTTCTTCTTTGTAGGTAAAGCCTTGGAAAAGGCTGGGGGTAAAGAGTTCTTGGAAACAGTAAAAGAGCTTCGCAAATCCCAAGGCCCTTTGGAAGTTGCTGAAGGTAAGTATGAGACTGGGCTGCATCCCAGCCTGGCTCAACCCCACCTTGCAGTCTCCAGCCTTCCACATCCATACATGGTCACGGTATAAAACAAGATATGATGTCCCTAAAACCCCTGAGCTAAAAGCCAGGCACATTTGTTGTCATAGACCTGTTACTCCAAAGGTGGGGAGGTAGAGACAGGAGGATCCTTGAGGTTCATTGGCCTACTTGGTGAGGGCTAGGCCAGTGAGAGTCCATCTCACAGGAGGTGGACAGTCACCCTGAGGATGACACCAAGACTTCCCTCTAGCCTACACACACACACACACACACACACACACACACACACACACACAATGATGGTCTGAAAGAAAATAGGGAGTGGCACTATTAGGAGTTGTGGCTTTGTTGGAGTGGGTATGGCCTTCTTGGAGAAAGTGTGTTACTGTAGAGGCAGGCTTTGAAGTCTCATATATGTTCACACCTAGCATCTCAGTCTACTTCCTGTTGCTTTCTGAGCAAGATGGAATCAAGAGGAATCCTTAAAGCTGCCCATGAGGAGAGATGGGCAGGCCATCTATAAGGAAATTGTAGTTTGAGCTGATGAGATAGCTGAGCCAGTGACAGTTCTCACCATGGGCTTAAAAACCTGAGTTCAGCTCCTGGGACTCTCTCAGTAGAAGTACTGGCTCCCTGAGTTGTCCTCTGATGCATGTGTACTGTGACCTGCATGCATTAGTGTGTGTGTGTGTCTGTGTGTGTGTGCACACACACACACACACGTGCGTGCGCACACAAATATGACCCCCCTATGGGGACATTCTCATTCAAACCACCACAGATATGATGAGGGAAAAAATGCCTAGTGAATATGAGCTACAAGCCAGTGCTTCTGAAGTTGGGCAGCCCAGCACTGCCTAAATCCTCACTCATGGGACCTGACTTCGATAGATGAAGGACATGCATTTTATTTCTACAAGAGCTTAGGTCTCCTGCAGGCTGACAGCAGTCATGAGATGCATGCCTTTTCAAAGATACTAAAATGTGAAAAATACTTACCTCTTAGAATTGGTAAAAGGAACCATTACAGCCCAGGCCCTTACACAGCTGCCCTTGCCAGATCTGCTGGGAGCCCATGTGCCTCCATGCAGGCTCTCCAGTCCATGCCGAGCCTCTGCCATATGTGCTGTGCTGTGGATGTCAGTGTGGCCCTGAATGAAGAGATTTATAACCAATCGAGGGACCCAGGGTCACACAGTGCATCTCTTAACCAGGCTGCCCAGTTGCTGGTAGAGACTCAGAAAAAGATGGGCAAAGAAGCTGGGGAGTGAAGGACACAACTAAGCATGGGGACAAAAGAGTCGCCCCTGATGATTGATGGCCACAGGGACTTCCTTCAAACTCCTCAGTAGCCTTGGTTCTTGCCAGACCTGTCACTGACAGGAACCATGTTTAGGAGAATAAAAAGTTCTTTTAAAAGAAAGGAAAAGAGAGTGAGGGAGTGTGGTAGTTTGAATGTAATTGGCCCCCCACAAGCTCATGGGGTGTGCCACTGTTAGGAGGTGTGGTTTTGTTGGAGAAGGTATGACCTTGTTGAAGGAAGTGTATAATTGTGAGGGTGGGCTTTGAGAGCTCATATATACTCAAGCCACGCCCAGTGTCTCAGACCACTTCCTGTTGCCCTCGGGATCGAGATGTAGCTCCTTCTCCAGCACCATGTCTGCCTGCATGCTGCCATATCCTGCCAGGATGATAACGGACTGAACTTATAAAACTGTAAGACACCCAATTAAATGTTTTCCTTTATAAGAGTTGCCATGGTTATGGTGTCTCTTCACAGCAATAGTAACCCTAAAACAGGGAGGGAATGAAGGAGGGAGGGAGAGAGGGAGGAAAGGAAGGAAGGAAGGAAGAAAAGAAGGAAGGAAGGAAGGAAGGAAGGAAGGAAGGAAGGAAGGAAGGAAGGAAGGACCTAGAGAGGTGGCTCAGAGGTTAAGAGCACTGGCTGCTCTTGCAGAAGACACAGGCTCAATTCCCAGCCCCCATATGGCAGCTTACAACTATCTGTAACTCCAGATCCAAGGGATCTAATGCCATCTTCTAGCCTCTTAAGGCAATGCAGACATAGATGTAGGCAAAACACCCATACACATAAAAATAAACTTAAAAAAAAAAAGAAAAGAGGAAGGAGGGACTAAAGAGATGTCTCTGCTGCAGTTAAGAGTGACTGCTCTTCCAGAAGACCTGGGTTCAGTTCCCCACATCCACATGGTGGCTCACAGCCATATTTAACTCCAGTCCCAGAGGATTTGCCCTTTTCTGGTCTCCTTGAGCACGGCATGCATGGCAGGCAAAATACCCATACCTAAAAAATCATTTTATTTAATTAAACCTTGCCAGGTGGCGGTAATACACACCTTTAATCCCAGCACTTGGGCAGCAGAGGTGGGTGCATCTCTGAGTTCTAGGACAGCCTGGCCTACAGAGCAAGTTCTAGGTCAGCACCAGGGCTGCTACACAGAGGAACCCTGTCTTGAAAAACTAAAATAATAGAATAAAAACTAGGCGCTGTGGCACACACCTTTAATCCTGGTTCCCAATGGAAAGGCTGGGGACATCCTTCCCCAAAACTGACCAGTGTGGCAACCCTGACAGTCCATCACCAGTGTCCTTAATTACAGTCACAAAGTGTTCTTGGCCATGTCAGGGAACAGTTAGCCCGGGGATTCGCACTTTTGGGGATGGTCATTACTTGACTTCCTACAGCACCAGATGTTATTTTGGTATGTTCCTGTCACTAGGATCCACTGAGGCGGTTCCTGACCTGGGGCATGTTGGCAGGTCACCAACAGTGATAAACTGTCACATCAACACCCAGACTTCCGTTTCTCACACAGTGACAGGGATGAATGTGTCTAGCTACCTGCCCCTTCGCTCCCTCATCACCTGTGAGGCCCATTATCATCACCCAGCTTAAGGTGAGACTCAGGAAATCACCTACTGTTTTTCTCTCCTGCGTCCCAGCCGCCGTCAGCCAATCCAGTGGACTCGCAGCCAAATTTGTCATCCACTGTCACATTCCCCAGTGGGGCTCCGACAAATGTGAAGAACAGCTGGAAGAGACCATCAAAAACTGCCTGTCTGCAGCTGAGGACAAGAAGCTTAAGTCCGTCGCCTTCCCACCTTTCCCCAGTGGCAGGTAGGACACAATTTCTGAGCTGATGTCCCCAGCCTTTCCATTGGGAACCAGCTACACACCAACATGTCCACTTTGCATCGGCCCATGCCAGAAGACACAGATAGGGTCCGCCAGCACAGGCAATATGTGTTAGGTAGGCAACAGGGTAAGAAACCCAATTTCCCATCTTCCAAACACAGACAAGCCCCTGGCCTGGGATGGCAAGTCTCCCTGGCCTGGAGCCAGTTTCCTGCCTTGTGGATATCAATGCCCAGAACAGAAAGACAACATGGATGGGGCCAGGTAGCATTTTAGTTTTGTGTATGCTTGTGGATGCACATGTATGTCATATGCGTACGTGTGTGTGTGTGTGTGTGTGTGTGTGTGTGTGTGTAGACCAGTGTCATTCCTCAGGTAACTAATACTCTCTTGTTGCTGTGATAAAACATTTTGTCCTTTAAAAAAAAAAAAATGTGTCCTAAAGTAACTTAGAGGAGCAAAGGGATTATGTGGCTTAACATCCAGGTCACAGTCCAACACTGAAGGAAGTCAGGAATTAAAGGCAGGAGTTTGATAAAGAAACTGTGAGTGACTGCTGCTTGCTGGCTCATACTTAGATAGCTTCTTTTTTTTAAAGATTTATTTACTATGTATACAGTGTTCTGCCTGCATGTCTGCCTGCATGTCTGCCTACATGCTAGAAGAGGGCACCAGATCTCATTACAGATGGTTGCAAGGTGACATGTGGTTGCTGGGAATTGAACTCAGGACCTCTGGAAGAGCAGCCAGTGCTCTTAACCACTGAGCCCTAGATAGCTTTTTTTATATATACAACCCAAGATCATCTGCAAAGGGGTGGTGATGTCCACAGTAGGCTGGGCCCTTCCATATCAATCCTCAATCAAGACAACCGCCACGCCCCCCACCATCCCCATCCCACCCCCCACCCCCAGACATTGCCACAGGCCAGTCTGATCTGGGAAATTCCTCAGTTGAGGTTTCTCCTCTCAGATGACTCTAAACTGCCCATCTTGTTTTTGTTTGAGAAAGAGCCTTACTGTGTCATCTTGGCTGGCCTGGAACTCACTATGTAAATTAGGTTAGTCTAAAACTCAGAGAGATCTGCCTGCCTCTGTCTTCTGAGTACTAAGATTAATGATGTATACTACCACACTCCTGCACCTTGGATTTTTGTTGCTATTGTTTTGGTTTGGGGATTTTGTTTGTTCGTTTGAGCTAGGGTCTGGCCTGGAGGTTAGTGGCCCATGTCTTTAGACTAGGGAGGCAGAAGCAGTCAGATCAGATGCATTGAGTTCCAGGACAGCAAGGATCACACAGAGAAACACTGTTTTGAGTCTTGGGGGAATAAAAGGGGAGAGAGAGATAGTCTTACTGTGTAGCCTTGACTGGCCTAGAACTCATTATGTAGACTGGGTTAGCCTTGAACTCACAGAAATCTGCCTGCCTCTCCATAAAGGTATGTGCTGCCATGCTGGGCCTACGACCTTCTCATTGTTTTGGTTTTTCGAGATAGGGTTTCTCTGTATTGCTTTGGAGCCTGTCCTGGAACTTGCTGTGTAGACCAGGTTGACCTTGAACTCACAGAGATCCACCTGCCTCTGCCTCTCGAATGCTGGGATTAAAGGTGTGTGCTACCAACACTGGGCCTACCACCTTCTTTTTTTGAAAGTCTCTCATTGGTTTTGATCTAACCAATCAGGTTAGGCTGACTGGTCAGCAAGTCTCAGGGATCTACCTTACCTGCCTTTGGGGTTTCAGATGTTATCACCATGGCCAGCCTTGTTATATTTGTTCTAAGAAACTCAGGTCTACATGCTTGTGTGGCAAGCACTTTCCCCACCAAGCCATCCTCACAGTGTGCCCCATATTTGTTTTTAAAAGCCTGCTATGTTTAAAACCCACATCCCCACCCTTGGTCCTCATCTAGAACACACAATCTGAAAACCCCAGACTCACAGGCCTTGCTGTTATACATGTGGTCTGTAATACATCAGTGGCCATAAATCCAGCCCCTGGACTGCACCCCAGACCTGCTTCCAGATCCGCAGGGGATGCTCCAGGGGACAGTGGAAGGGAACTCAGCTAAGGCTTTGATAACTGTATTGGAGCAGTGGAGGCCTCTCACTGCAGCTTGTTGGGAAAAGGCTGGGCTCTGAGACACAGGAAAGGTGAAGACAAACCAATGAGTACCATGGGATGTATTCTCCATGATCAGACCATGGGTGCTATGTTCCATGCAGAGACACTCGAGAATTCAGGAAGCAGGCATATGCTGGACTCTTGGACCTACTCCAGGAGTCTCAGTAGCTGACCCCAAATGGCCATGGTGGCTGTGTCAGACTGGTTTGAAGGAGCTAAAACAACAAAAACATGTTTGCTTTTTGAAGACATGGTCTTATAAATGTGGAACCGATAGAGTTTACAAAGTCAAGTTCCTTGAGCCAGATGACACAGATTCAAAATTAGGACATACTTTATGCACCAGCCCTGTGACCTTGGCTGCAGTCATCATATCTGAGACAGCGTGGTAACTATGTAGCAGGGGCATCACCTACCCATGTCTTACCCTTGACTAATGCCAGAGCAGGTGATTTGTGGACTGGCCTGTGCATGCTGAGTCCCACACTGTACACACAAGGGCCAGGGCCAGAATAAGAAGATGCTGTTAGCAGGGTGTGGTGGCACATGCTTTTAATTCGTGCATTCTGGAAGGCAGAAGGAGGCAGATCTCTGAGTTCATGGCCAGCCTAGTCTTCACAGTGAGTTCTAGGCTACCCAGGGCTACATAGTGAGACCTGTCACACAAAAACAAAAAGGAACCAATGTCCCTTTCCCCAGGCTAAGACAGTATTACAGCAGTGGGTACAGGGACCAAAATGACACAGGCTCTTCTTTTGTTTGGGAATAGAAACTGCTTTCCTAAACAGACAGCCGCCCAGGTGACCCTCAAGGCCATATCGGCCCATTTCGACGACTCGAGCGCATCCTCACTGAAGAATGTGTACTTCCTGCTCTTTGACAGCGAGAGCATCGGTATCTACGTACAGGAGATGGCCAAACTGGACACCAAGTAGCTCTCCAGTGGGGACGGAGGAGAATCAATGTCACATCACAAGAGCAGGGGGTTTTATTTTTCAAAAGGATTGAGGAACGGTGACATGGCAGGGGAGCAGAGGGTGGCTAAGGGTAGCAAAGGCAGTGGGAACAGGTCCTGCCTGCCTGGAGAAGGGGCCCAGTGCATTTTATATTCTCTTTACAAAGGGCCTCTTCCGAAATTAACCAGGTCTCCACCAGGGGTTTCTTTCCATGTGTTTTCTTCCTGTTGTTTTAGAACTTTTTTTAAAAAAACAAACAAACATAAAAATAGACCTTGTTTAGATTTATAGCATTGACTTTTACACACTGTCTCAATATCTCCCCCCCTCTCTCTCTCTCTCTCTCTCTCTCTCACACACACACACACACACACACACACAAGTCTTTTCAAAGTGCTGAAGTCTTTGGTTTCCAAGTTAAGAGGGTGAGACAGCCACTTGGGTGAATTGGCTGCCTCCCTCAGGGGAGAGAAGATGGGAAAGACGTCCTAGGGTGCTTTTCTCTTCTGTTATAGGGTCCCCTCCCTGACCCCTAAAATATTTGTAACTACACCTAAAAGGGTTTTACCTTGGGATTTTTGTTTGTTCAGTTTTGTTTTTTAAAGAAAAAGAAAAAAATGAAAAGAAAAAAATAAAAGATCCAGTGTCTTTCTTATAACATATCCCTTTATTGCAATATTTCCTCCTCTCAGAAAACTGTCTCCACTGGTGTGAAGAAATCACACAAGGCCTGTCACTGAAGAGTCCCACCATGCTCCCTAAAGCTCCTGGTCAGCCAGCATCATGGCAGGCTTTCTGCAGGTGGTTGGTCCTGCCTCCAGAGAGGGTGAGCCTGCTGGCTAGCATCCACAACAGCAGAGCAGGTCACAAAACTGCCAGTGGGTCATCAGTCCCTGGAGAGAGACTCAAGTCTCAAGTCCGGCCTGTGCAACTAAACAGAACAGACCTTAGCCACAGCCCAAATAGAGATGGATGGGCATCAGGAAGGCTGCTCAAGGACTCTGTCACCCATAACCAGAGGCCAAGGCCAGACGCAAGCAGAAAGAGGCAGGGGGAGAGAGTGATCAGCTCTTCCCTGCTGGAGCTCACTTGGAGAGAGAAGTCATTCGTGTACCTTAGCAGACTGTAGTAGGCATGATAATAGCCAGTGAGGGCCCAAGTGACAGGAGCTGGCTAGGAAATCAGCAGCATAGTCCCCTACCCCCATGTCCCAGCAGCAGCCTGTGATGATAACCTGGAAATCAGATCATCCACGGATGTCAGTCTGGTCTCTGAAGATCAAGCAGCCAGTACCTGCCCGCCCCGAGTCACAGGTCTCCTTCCTGGGATTCCCACAGCAGTACCAAGTCAGGCTTCCGCCTTAGCCCTCCAGCCTTATAAGACTCACCCTGCCAGGATGCTGTTTGGTGAGTGTCCTCAGAGCCAAGCAACCACCATCTTGGGGGAGGGGGAATCAGCTTCTCCCTTGCCCCCCCCCTTTTTTTTTGGAGACAGGGTTTCTCTGTATTGCTTTGGAGCCTGTCCTGGAACTCACTCTGTAGGCCTTAATTGCCTGTGGCCTCCAGGAGGTGCTAGAGCATATAGGCCAGGAAAGGCTAGGAGAGGGGGCTCTGTTTATGCTGCCCCATAGCTAATGAAGCCCTCATCCCTGCTGGTTAAAGTTTTCCAGGTTGGACCTGTTGTGGGGAGAAGTACTCACACCCCTCAGATACTATGTAAGGAACACCAAAAAACTCATTGGTTCCCCCAGAGTAAAGTTTGACAGACTCGTGCCTCGGTTTGCTATTGGGACCTTAGGAGAAGAGGACCGACGTTGCTTATATCTCCCCACTGGGAAGAGGTTTCAGCATCAGATGGGCTAGCCAGAGGGGAATTTTGCCTGACTCCATGTGAATACACCTATGACCTACAGTGAGATGCATATGGAGATAAGGGTACATGAAGGTTAAAGAGGGTCCCAAGGAACTGAGGCAGGGGTATTACTTGACCTCAGGACTTCAAGGCCAATCTGAATAATGTAGATAAGCACTGGAGGGGGGTGGGAGAGTTGGTCGGGAGAAGGGAGACTGCAACGTGCAGACACTAAGTTTGGGAGAATAAAATGAGGCCCCTATTAATAACCTACTTAATGTGGGATACACAAGCTTCCCCACCCCAAGTGAGGAGAGACTCAAAGTTTAGGTTGTTTCCCCCACCCCAGCACCCTTTCTTTAGCTGTCTTGTGCTGTGGCTCTACTTACTATACTACAGACAGGACGCCACCTAGAGGAGCCCAGCTCTGCCCAACAGGGGCTCTGCGCACTACTTACAAAGCCCTGTGCATTCCTGCACACACACAGACAGACAGAAGCCTACTGTACAGAGAGCCACCTCTGCTGCCCCTTGAGCTGGCGCAGCTACAAGCAGACCTTCCAAATCCAGAGCGAATCTTCTAGGGCTTTTTTTTTTCTTTTTCTTTTTTAATGTCCCCCCTCTTTACTCTCTGTCTCTCATTTTGGCTTTACACAAGTTGTATTTCCAGCCAGCCCACGACTGACACCATGATCCAGACAAAGAGCTTCTGCCCTTGGCACCTGTCAGGAGGGTGTCCTTTGTCAAGCAGTCTGTCACCCCTCCAAGCGGTACCGAGACTCCCTCGCAGCCTCCCTGTCATGGTGGAGACTGCCGCATGGTTTTCCAGCTTGTGGAGACGAAGAGGTCCCTGCTCTTGGCCAGCCGCACCATGAGGCGGCCTACATAGAAGCCACTTATCTGGCCCACGCCATCATTTCTGCCCATGGACAGGAGGAAGGTCAGCGCACCTGAGAGGTGGACACACAAAGCAAGGAGATGCCTGAGGGATGCCTTCAGAGTTCACAGGCAACTGTGCATGCCCTTTAAGAAAGCAAGTTGGGGCTGGTGTGTGTGTGCGCGCGCATGCACATGCGTGTGTGCCTATGTGCGCATGTGTGTGGTACATGTTGAGACCAGAGGACAACCTGGACTGTCATTCTTCAGGTAGCATTTACCTTTTTTTTTTTTTTTTTTTTAAGACTGGATCTTTTACTGACCATGAGGTCCATGTTTTTTTTTTATTGTTGTTTTGTTTTTGCTTTTATTTTTTGAATATGTGTTCTAGGCACCAAACTAGGGTCCTCCTTCGATTTACTGACTGAGTGGTTTACTGACTGAGCCATCTCCCCAGCCTCTGTTGCTAGCAATGCTGGAGATGAACCCTCAGTGTGCCAGGCAAGAATTCTACCACTGAGCTACAGCCCCAGACACATTTGCTTTTAAAGAGACTGTGCTGTGACCTGCAGCCTACTGGTCATTTACCTCACAGCCCCCAAAACCTTCCACACATCTGACCCCAAACTTAACGACTGTAAAGTGCCCAAGCTTTCTTACCTGGCTTGTAGGCTTTGAGGGGCCTCTGCTTCATGGAGTTGACAATGTTGGCCACAACAATGTTAGCATGCAGACCAGCATGATAGGCCATCTTGGGCTCCTTGATATCGGCACAGTCACCGATGGCATAAATATTGCTGTAACCTTCGACCTGGAGGAACTCATTCACTTTCAGAGCACCATTGCTGGCCAGTCTATTCTCTGCTGGGCGAGACGACACCAAAACAGCCCCTGAATAGCCATGCTAAGTAGCCTCCAGAACAGCGGGATGAGTCCTGGGTGTGGGTCTAGTCACTTCAGAGATGTGTGCTGAGAAGTGACACCCTCACCTGCTGTCATCCTGCTGGAAGTCCCATCCAAGACCCTTCCTACCAAGGCAAGCCCCAGGCAGAGCAAGAGGCAAGAACAGGAAGAGGCAAAGCTCTGGGAAGCCTCCTCAGACAAAACACAGACAGCCCTTCCCAAGTCCCCTGGCTTTTTAAGTCTTTGACTGCCTTTGGAACACACATCAGAATTTTAAAATAGATTCAGGCATGTCCTAAATAATAACAGCTTCCTTAAGGACTTGAAAGAACGTATCTTTGAAAACATATTAGAACAGTGTGATGTTAAAACTGCGGGTGCTCTGCCCACTACCGCTGTGGACTGCCTTCCTTCTAGACTGAAAACTAACTTCCTGCTGGACTTGGCAGAGACTGGTCAGGGAAGGGTGCTCAGGGTGCTCAGCGTGAGTGACAGGTCCCTGGGGATGCAGAGCAACCATGGGGCGTGGCCCCTGAGTCTCACTCTCAGCACGCATCAGTCCACTGTCTGTCCCCGGTACCTGAGAACTGAGCTGTAAGAAATAAGGCCGTGCTACAGTCCCCACATCCCGCAAATGGAGGTTTGGAAATGAAGTAGCCAGATGCTTGGGACCTGGAGTTGGAGACAGCACACCTGTGGATGGGGAAAGGCCGGCCTGGGCCTTCCTCATGGAAAGCAGCAGGACAAGAAGCCGCTCTCACCTCTCTGGAGCCTGTTCCCATCTCTCGCCACTAGGGGGAGAGCCCTAACCTTGGAAGATTATGGCCTCCAAGCTGAGCAGGTGAGGCCTCTCACCTGAATTTAAAGGTCAAGATCTAATGAGCTGATGAGATAAGAGGAGGAGACAGAGAGTGCCGGTTCAGGTGGCAAGGGCTGTGGGGTGTCTCTGAAAGCCAGAGAGAGAGGAGGCAGCTTGGGGAGCAACTACTGTTGGACGCCCACTCACCGAACGCACTGGAGTAGGCAGAGCTGTTGATCTTGATCCCGTTGCACACAATCACCAGGTTGGTGGCCACCTCTGTGCCCTTGTCCGTCTGCACCTTGATGTACTCCCGGTACTCATTGAGAGGTAGTTCCTCCAGGTTGCTCACCCGCTCACCTGTGGAAGGTTCCGTGACAGGAAGCTGGTAGAGGTCGAGCACACACCAAGGCAGGCCACGGGGAAAGTTATTGCTCCCCTTGTGACTCCCCCCACAGTCCACTCTCCTGTCCCATCCCCGAGCAGCAGAATGTATGTGGACATCTGTCCCCAGGGGATCCATCTGGAGGAAAGTTCCAGGAAGCTGCTGAAGGGAAGTGAAGCCAAGCTTCCCAAATTCTAGGAAACATTACTCAACAGAGGGCCCCTTCCTTCTCTGAATGGGAGCTTGCCTGTCCTGTCTACACAGAAGGCCCCCAGTATAGCATAGACCAGCAAACCAGAAAGCAGAGAAAGCCTTCAGCTGGTAGGGTACTTCGAGACTTGCAGAAAGCCCTGTGTTCTATACCCAGCACTGCAAAAACTAAGGGTGGTGTGTATGCTGGTGCTGCACCAGCATACAGAATGGAGGCAGGAGGATTACTAGTTCAGAGTCCTCCTTGGTGACAGCGTTTAAGGTCAGCCTGGTCTACATGAGATATTCTCCATCTCGAAAATTAAAAAAAAAAAAAATGAAGGGGCTGGAGAGAGGGCTCAGTGGTTAAGAGCAATGGCTGCTCCTCCGGGGAGACCCAGATTTGGTTTCTAGCATCCAAAGAGAGGCTAAAAACCATCTGTAACTCCAGTTCAAGGGGCTCTAATGTCCTTTCCGGGCCTCCACAGGCACTGGACACATACATGGTACATAGACATGAACACAGGCAAAACATCCACACACATAAAAATAATTTTAAGGGACAGATAGGGGGGTGACAAAAGGCAGAAAGTGAGGGAACCTGTCTGAATGCAAAGTGCTTCCAGGCCTCCATGACCAGTTGCCAAAGGAGGCTGTGACAGCTGAGAGGGGATTCCACAACAACCGCCACACACCCTTCTGCACAGAACATGGAGGTGACACCCAGGTGTCGTCCCACTCCAAAAACTGGGATCTTCTCTCCCTTCCTGCTCTGAACAACAACAACAACAACAAAGCCACACTCAAAAGAAGGCGGTGGTGGCATAGGCCTTTAGTCCCAGCACTCACAAAGCAGGGGCAAGTGGAGTACTGGGAGGCAGAGTGAGTTCCAGGACTACAAGGAAACTCACGGGAGAGTTGGGGGGGGGGTTAGGGAGAGTCAAATTACACGCCTGCCTGTTCCCTCTTCCACAGAGACAGCAAGACAGTGAAAATCAAAATGTGGGGTGGATCTGTCTTTACTAAGCTACAGCCAGGGACTGCTAGCCCTGTGACTTTGACCGGCTGGACACAGTTCAAGCAAGCTCCGATGCTTGAGACTTCCTGATGCTTTCCTGATACAGTGGGAAAGAGGGAGCCTGAGTGGATGTGTTGCCCCTTCCGCCCCTGCCACCCTCACAGCCCTACCAACCCCACTGCCCCTACCATGGCCACGGCTGGGCCATGGGCAGTACATCAGCAGGTAGGGGCTGGGCAGGAGGGGTTTGCCACACGTACTCAATAACAGCTGCACACCCTTCCGGAGAAGGATCTCCTTGACTTCCTGCCGCACACAGGGCAGGAGCTCCTTGTCGGCCAGGGGTACTTTGGAGTGGATAAGAGTGACCTAAAACAAAAACAAACACACAAACACCACAGGGCTTGAGAGGGAAGCCCCAAATCTCCTCCCCTACCTCCCTTGCCATACTGAGGAGACTGAGCATCAGAGTCAGACGCTACCCAGTGTTCTGGGATCCAGTCCACCGCTCAGTCCTCAGTGCCCCTAAACCGGAGGACTACCCATGTGCCACTGTCCAAACCCACACCTCACCTAAGGCAAATGGACAGTTACATACAAATGCAATTGTATGGTCAGTGTATAAGCTGCTAGCATTCCAGCCTGATACCAGGCTGATAGCAACAATCAGGATAGTTCTAAAGTTAGCCTCACAGACATGTCCACTTGCTGTCTCAGCATGAAGACATGAAGGCATATTGTGACCACTGTCCGGGTCAGACTTTGAAATCAGGCTGCCTGTCTGTCCTGGTGGCACAGGCCTGGAATCTCAACTACTATGGAGGCTGAGGTAGGAGGATCTCAGGTTCTAGGCCAGGCTGAGCTACAGAGTGAATTCTAGACCAACTGGCACCTGAGTCAGTTGTCTCAAAAGTAAAAAGAGGCTGGACAATGGTGGCCCACACCTTTAATCCCAGCACTAAGGAGGCAAAAGCAGGCAGATCTCTGAGTTCGAGGCCAGCCTGGTTTACAGAGTAAGTTCTAGGACAGCCAGGGCTACACAGAGAAACCCTGTCTTGAAAACAACAACAACAACAAAAAAAAAAAACATGTAAAAAGAGGACTGGAGACATAGCTTATGGGCAGAATGCTTGCCTAACACGTACAAAGTCTTAAAAGGAAGAGTGAAGACGAGAGAGAGGAGAGGAGGAAAAGACGGGAGGGAAGGGGAAAGCACAGAAGTGGGGAAGTGGGTAACTGGACTGGGTTGAAATCCCATCTCTGCTCCTTGGATCAGACATCTCCCTGAGACTCACCAGAATTCAACCGTCCCACTGTGTAATGGTGGACAAGAAAATATGTTAAAGGAGGACTGGTAAAATGGTTCACAAACACATCATTCAATCTGATGGGACAATGCCACCAGACTCAAACCATGATGGGAGCTTCCAGCCCCTGCCCCAATCCCCGAGGAAGATTGAGTTCCACAGTCTATCATGTCTAAATGGTGAAGCCTAAAAAAAAAAAAAAAAAAGAAAGAAAAAAAAGACAACCCTGCAGGACTGAGAGAGCCTCCACCTGCATGAACATGGCCAGGTGGCACACCCCAACTCCAGTGAGAAAGAAGTCCCTGTGCTTAGGCTCTCTTTGTCTGACTGTTCATATATGTCCTTTAAAGGCTTATTTTATTAGGTTTTTAGTTACATGTATATGTGTCTGTATGTGCATATGTGCACACGAGTGCAGTGCCTATCGAGTCCAGAAGAGGGTGTTAGATTCCCCTGGAGCTGGAGTTACAGGCCATTGAGCTCCACATATGGGTACTGAGAACCAAATCTGGGTCCTCTGCAAGAGCAGTATGAGATCTTAACCACTGAGCCATCTCTCCAGCCCCATCTGTGTCCTTTAGAGCATCCTTTGTGATAGGTTAAGTCAGCAATGGCAAGCAAACTGCATCTCTGGGGTCTATATGCCGCTCTGGCCACTATAAAGCCCGATGGGAGGAACTTTCCATTTATAGCTGGGGTCAGAAGTGTTATTTAACCAGGGCCTTACTACTCCACTGTCTTCTGAGGTGGGAGCAGCTTTATGGGGCTGAGCCCTTGGTCTATGGTGTATGTGCTAATTCCAGGCAGCTTTGGAGTTGAGCTGCATCATGGGACACCCCACTGGTGCCAGTAAGATCAGTCAGTGTTGGGAGAGACCCACTCTTCTCATCCCAGAAGCACCGAGAACAAGCAGTGGATGATGGGCTTTCCCTATGTAACACTCATGAATCAAAATGAATACTTTAACTACATCCATCAGTCACCATAACTTCCAACCATTTGTCAGAGAGTAAGCATATAATTAAATTATGCCAGATTGATTTTCCTTGTTGAAGTCAACCATCTCTCCCCGGGGAGATAAGTGTTTGTTCACAGGCTCTTTGTGGCTTGAAGAGGCTGACTCACATGAGTCAAGGCTGACCCGCATGAGGTACCAGGAAGCCAGGGACTGCAGAACCCATCACTACGACTGTCACTCAGCTCAGTACTCCAGGAGCTTAGACCCTCCTCTCTTTTTAAGGTCCCAGCCAGGTTCCTATCTCTCCGGAGTTAGAAAAGTCAGGGCAGGCTGTTGCGACCCTTCCATGGGGAGAGGGAACTGAAGATCAGCTCCCTCCCTGCCCCCAGTGTGGACCGTTCTCTCAATGCCATGGGCATGGACTTCCACGTGGCTATCCAGGGCAAGGGCTGCCAATCAAACATACCAAGAAACTTCACAGCAAAGAGATTATCGAAGAACATCCAGGCCTCATCCCAAAGGCCCTATCTCTGAAGGAACAACATGGGAGGTTGGGTTTATGAGACAGCTCCCTGGTCCTCCTCTCCGCACATTCAGAGCTCCATACAGCCAAGAGCCTAAGTGGGAGGCACTACTCACTGTGTGGAATTGCTTTTAGTACAAGATGGAAAACACTCTTCTTATGTAAGTGGGGCTCTAGCCTCCCAAAACCTGAGCACAGTCCCGATTTTGCTGGGGTGGCAAGATGGGTAAAGGTCAAAGGCGCTTGCCCCTGAGCATGATGACATGAGTTCAAAACCCAGGGTATGTAAGGTGGAAGGAGAGAACTGACTTCCACATGTTATTCCCTGACTCTCACTATGGCATTTGTGCAAATGCATGCACACACACATAAAGACTCTGTGTGTGTGTGTGTGTGTGTGTGTGTGTGTGTGTGTGTGTGTGTGTGTGTGTGTATTAAAATTTCAGAACAAAAAGAAAGAAAGGAAGCTGAGTGCTGAGAGTTCATAGTCCAGGGAGCCGCCTCACCTCCTTCTCGGGGTATTCAGTTTTAATCTCGGCTGCCATCTCCACTCCTGCAGAGCCACCTCCCACCACCACGATGAACTGTGAGCGCTGGATCTGAAGAAGAAGGGACCATGAAACACAGCCACATGCCTGCACGGTGGTTCAGCCTATGGAGGTGTAGGGAGGCCCTGGCCAAAGAAGGGCTACGCTCTGTCCATATTTGCGTCCAGACGGGCCTCCTCCCCACCTCACAGCATCCCTGGGGAAACAGAGAGCATGGAGCCTGGTGTGCTGTACCACATAGCAGGTGGAATGGGAGGCATGCATATATGAAGAGGTGACAAGCGGGACCAGCCAGAGACATACCCAGCACAGCATACATAGAGACTTAGGTCTGAGGGCCTCCTCTGGGAAAATATATCTCTAGCAACTCCTGGCTGCTCCCAGGCTGTTCAGGCAGTTGTGAGGTCCTCCCAGAGAGTCTCCCTGCTCCAGCCCCAGTTGTAGCCAGCTGTGCTCTGGCCTGCCCACCCACAACTGTCGGTGTGGCACACCTGCTTCACCATGTCCTCATAGGCCTGAATGGCTGCTTGCTGGCAGGACACCTCGTTAAACTTGCCAGGGAAGGGACCGGTGCTGCCGGTGGCCAGGATAAGATGTGAGAAGGGCAAGGCCTGTAGGGGATAAGAAAAAGAAATGTGAGAGTTTAGTCAGAGAGGAAGGACCGGACCACTGCCTCCAACAGCGGAGCACCAGGGGCCATGGAGCATTGCAGAAAAGAGGCTCCTGGGCTGAGTTTATGAGCCAACGCCCTGGTCCACCTCTCCCCACATTCAGGGCTCTGTACAACCAACCGACAATCCAAGAAGAAGGAGGAAAAAGTACCACACTAATGAGAGGCATATAAGGTACTGGGAGCCAGAACTGCCTAAGGAAGCAGGAGAACGTGGGATATAGACCTAATCCACATAGAGGCCGGGAACAAGAAATTGCTTGGGGAAAGGATCGTGGCAAACAAGACTCATGCCTCCAGTGTGGAGTTAGTTTGGAATCTTCTGGACATTTGTTCTTGCCACTGGGTCTCATGTATCACAGCTATGCATCCAGGGATGACCTAGAACTTCTAACCCCCTGTCTCCAGCTCCAATGGAACTGGGATTATGTGTCATAGACCACTGTGCTCAGTGCTGAGGAACAAACCCAGGGCTTCATGCACGCTGGGCAATAACTCTACCAACTTAGCCACATCCCCAATTCCTCTCTTGGACATTTTAAAACCCTCCATCTATCATGCCAAGGGGGAGAGGGTGACACTTATGTAAAGGCTCGGGACAGTGACTGACATGTAGGGAAGACTCCTCTGCTTGTGTCTGCTGTGACCAAGCCTTTGTCACGAGGAATGTGCAGTGAAGCAGGAAGCAGGACTTGGGGCCCACAGATGGCTCCTCCTGGGCCTTGAGAGGCCCCCTCCCACCAGAGCACCCCCCCACACACTCACTTCACCGCCCTGTAGCAACACTGTACGGTTCTTCAGGTCTATGCCAACCACTTTGCCCTGGCGGAAGTTGTCCTTGAAGGTCACTGAGTAAGAAATGAATGTCTTTTTGGCAAACCCTGGGAACAGACACAGAAGATGTCATGAGGTCACACAGGACTGAAACTTTCCTAAGCCACATACCCACAAGGGTGCACTTGGCCACAGCCAGGCCAGTGGATATTCCCAGGTGTCTACTCTGCCCCAAAGTGCCCGTCTGGTCCTCAGAAGACCCTAAGCTCTTACTCTGGGGCTTCCTTATGGAAGATGCTTAAGACCAGTGTCTTGGGCTTAGGAATGAATCTAATGCCTGGAGCAACTTGCCCTAAATGGAGAAAATGCCCCCAATCCTGACATCATACCCCATAACAGTGGCAAGACCATGCTCTCAAAGAAGCAACTCACCACTCTCCACGGAGGCCCGGAGAGCTGCCACGTTGTGGTGGAAACAGTCCTTCATGTCCACCAGCATGAAGGGGACATTCAGCGCCTGCAGCTGGCTAGCGGCCGCTATCCCTCCAAAGCCCCCGCCTACGATCACCACATGCACAGCTCCTGTATCCACCGAGACCTGGGACCCCATCATGAACTTGGCACTGCTGGGCTGGGAGAAGAGACTACATCAGATTCAGGGAAGTGGAGGGCAGGGGTGTCCATGGCAAAAGAAAGGTTGATATCGGGAATCTTCCTCAATCCCTCTTCTCTCCATCTTATTCATTGAGACCAGGTCTCTTGATCGAATCCAGAGCTAACCAATTTGTTTCTCTGGCTTTCTAGAGATGGAATTACAGGTGGGCTGCCGTGAGCACTTGGCATGTATTGGGTAGCGAGTATCCAAATCTAGTCATCACACTTTTGTGGCAAGTGCTTTAAACACTGTACCATATTCTCAGCCCCAAGAGTTCATCTTTCATTCACAAAATTACAGCCCCATGGACACATCGATATCAATATCAATATCAATATCAAAATCAATATCAAGCCCCAAACAATATCACATACATACAATAATAATTAAATTAAATTAAATTCAAAGAAGAAGAGGGCTGGGCAGTGGGCTTTAATCCCAGCACTTGGGAGGCAGAGGCAGGTGGATCTCTGTGAGTAAGAGGCCAGCCTGGTCTACAGAGCTATTTCCAGGACAGCTAGGAGGGAAACCTTATCTCAAAGAAAGAAAGAAAGAAAGAAAGAAAGAAGAGAAGAGAGAGAGAGAGAGAGAGAGAGAGAGAGGAAGAAGAAGAAGAAGAAGAAGAAGAAGAAGAAGAAGAAGAAGAAGAAGAAGAAGAAGAAGAAGAAGAAGAAGAAGAAGAAGAAGAAGAAGGGGAAGCCTGCTCTCACCCCATCAAAAATACCCACTCCCTTCTCTGGAGGCATCTGAACCCTCCCCAGAGTTGTTCTATGAACCTACGGCCATGACTATAAAACTGTTCTTCAGTTTGCTTTTCCTAAATATACATCATCAAAGATTTCTAAAGAGGGAGCGATGTCCACTCAGCATACATGTACACAGCATGCTGTTGCTGTGTATCATGTGATTAGACAGACAGACAAGGCCCCACCCTTATAGAAACAAAGCTTAGGCCAGCAAGAGGGTTCAGCAAGTGTACAAGCCTAATGACCTGAGTTGAACCCCAGAAACCAATGGAAGGAGAGAAGTGCTCCCCAAAAGTCGTCCTCTGAGGTCCACACACAAATGATGGCATATGCATGCCCCACAACAGTGTCATACACATACAGTAATTATTACTTAAATAAATAGTGCCCCAAACAATATCACATACATACAATAATAATTACTTATTACTTAAATATTCTTTTTTTTAAAAAAAGGAGTTTAGAACATCAAACAAAGGATGGGGTGAGTAACAAATGCTGTGTAGGAAGCTGGGTAGGTAGGTAGGTGAACAAGGAATGGTAGGTAGCCTTGCCAGCTGGGGACCGGGTAAAGAAGCCTAATCTAAAGGAAAGCCCTTTCATTCCTGTGCTAAGCAAACACTGCAGTGAGATTATTCTAGGGGCCTAGGTCACCAGTGTGAACCCCAGGTCAAAGAGTATGATAAGCATCTCCCAACACAGGATGTTATTATGGTTCAAATGTGTTCCCTAAAAGCACACATTGAAAACATAATCTCCAATGTGACGGTGTAGAGGTGGCTCTCCTGGGAGCTATTTAGGTCATGAAAGTCCCACATATGAATGGATTTATGCTGAATATAAAAGTCACTGAGGGGCCAATGAGATGGCTTAGCTGGTAAAGGCGTCTGCCACCAAGCCTGCAAACATGAGTTCAATCTTAGCTCTCTCGTGATGAAAATCAACTTTTGAAAGTTGTCTTCTGACCTCCACACATGCATGCACCCACCCCCATACACAAATGTGTGTGTGTGTGTGTGTGTGTGTGTGTGTGTGTGTGTGTGTGTGTAATTTTAAGAAGCAGGGCTTTGAGGCTTCAAGTACTAGCTTTCCTACTTTCCCCATGGGAAGGTGTAGCAGGAAGGCCCTTGACATAGATTGGCACCTTGACTTTGAACTTCCCAGCCTTCAGGGCCATGAGCCAACAAATTTCTGCTTGTTATAAATTATCCAGTCTATAGCAGTCTGTAGCAACACCACACACAGACTAAGATCACAGGGGAGGAGCTTGCCATGGGCTACATCTCCCCAAAGCAAAACACTCCTCACCCCAGGGACATTTAAGGGGTATGACTCAAGACAAGGAGTGGGGGGGTGCTTCTGGGAGAAATCTCAGTGACTGTCTGTAGTGAGAAAGAGGGTTGATAGGAAATCACTAGCTATCTGGTAGACCCTGTGCTAAGAGGCAAGAGCAAGACCCTGATGGAGGTTGAGAGGAAAGATGAGAATGGTCATCTGAGCGTGTCTGCAGTGGGCATGGCCTAATCTTGGGGCCCACTGCTTGGACTGAGGCAGGCTACCCAGATCCCAGCACACTGAGAGCAAACCTTGGTTGAGTCTCAGGAGTTAAAATTTCAAAACCTTTGGCCCAGAGCTGGATAGTAAGGTATCTAAGGCAGAGGAAAGTGGCAGTCTAGGTCACTGTTACTAAGCCTAGAGATAAAAGGAGATGCAAGGTGCATGAGACTGTCAGGGCCACTTATAGTATCCTGGAGTCTGTCCCTATGTCCCTAGCCCCACTGAACCCCAGAGACAAACATCTGGCTTTGAGACAGCCCAAGGGCTTGCCAATGTGGAAAGAGACACCCATCCATGTGAGGGCCAAGTCTCTCCAACTGAGATCTAGACAGCAGGAGAAGGGTTGCTGGGCAGTACTGTCTCAGACCAAAGGACGTAAGACTCCTCCAGCCTGGGCCAAGTCATATGAAGGGATCTCTAGGGAGATACTAAGGACAGAAAAGCTACAGAAAGCATCCAGAGAGGCCCAGATACTCTGTGGGCTTCAGGGCAGGGCACCAAAGACATTTGGGGAACATAAGAAAGAAGGGAGTCAGGCACGGTGTGGCCTGTGCCTATAATCCCTGCATTTGGGATTTGCTGGCAGGGATATCAGAAGTTCACAGTCACCCTCAGATATATAGCAAGTCCAAAGGCAGTCCAGGCTACATAAAGACTACTTGTTAAAAAAGAAAAAGTCTTGGGAGGCCGCTCGGTGGGTAAAATGCCTGCTGTGCAAGCATGAGGACTTGAGTTCTATCCACAGCGCCCACATAAAAAGCCCACATACACAATTAGTCGTGTGTACATATGGTACTAGTGCTAGGGACGGGAGGATTCCTGGAGCTCACTGGACAGACAGACAGCCTAGTGGAATGGGTGAGTCCCAGGTCCAGGTGAGACACCCTGTCTCAAAACACAAGATGGATAGCTCCTGAGAAATGACTGCTAACTTCCATGTGCCTGCACACACACGTGCACCCACACAAAAAGAAAAGAAAGAAGCGCATGCTGAGGCGAGCCTGGAAGTACAGGCTCAGGCAGCTGAACGACTGCATGAGGAAGTATGTCCCAGGCCATCAGGGACTGTCTCAGGGGACACTTGGCACAGGAGGACCACTTATTATCTGATCCTCTGTGTGGTTAGAGGGAACCCTGCTCTTCTCTGGGCCTCAGTTTACTCTTTCTTCCTTTTTTAAAAAAATTGATTTATTTTATTTTCTGTATTTGCTTGCATGTATATCTGTGTACCACATGCATGCTTGGTGCCCCAAAGGCCAGAGAGGATGTCTGGAACACTAATACATCAAGGCTTCAGCATCCGACCTGTCTGACAGATTAGGAAACTGAGTCCCTCACAGGACTGAGACCAGGACAAATCCCCCAGGAGGCAATGCTCCCTCTCTTCCTCTGACTCCTCAGAGGGTTGTCCAGAGCTAATTCTGAGTACTTAGCAGGCCAACTATGCCAACTAAATAGAAAATGGATATCCCCAGGGAGCCAGGACCCAGAAAGACACAGGTACTCGGGCAGATGCAGGAATGGACACCAGTGGGTTAGCAGGGCTTGGAAACAGGGACAGTCATAAGGTGGACCACAGTGGATTATGCTCCACTTTCCCCCCTCTGTGTGGGCCCAGTCCAGTCCTTGAGACTATCAGTCAGTGGTAAGTTCAGAAGTGAGTAGGAGTTCAAGGCATATATGGGGAAATGTGGGGAGAGCAGGTGACAGGCCAGCACAGACGTCACTAAGAGACCATCATGCCAGAAGGGCCAACAAAACTGCCCTTGACTCCCCTAAGAAGTCCATCCCTGGGAGGAAAGGATGCCAGTGACCACTGAGCTGGCCAAAAGACCCAGATGCCTCTGCTCCTCCTTGGTCACCAAACTGCTTCCCCAAACGGCAGGCAGACCTTTGCTATGCTCAACAGAGCCAGCTCCCAGTAAAGCCAAATGCTGCTCTGGCCTTGAGGGCCAAGACTGCCAAAAGGAAGGAGTTTCTCACTCCCTGCTACTCTCTGGAATCTTTCTTCTCTCTCCTCCACTGACCTCTGCCACCCTCACTTGGGGGATAAGAGGCGGGCAACTCTCTAGAACATTCCATCTCCTTGCCCAACACTTGGACACACAAACTGTCCTTGGCTCTTCTTTGTCCATTCTTTCCTGCCCCTCCCTAGAGTGGGTAGGGGGTGGGATTAAAGCAAGGCTCCTCTTTGCTGGGCCATGACCTACTTGGCCAACCACCTAAAACCAAGAGCCTAGGCTGCAGTGCCCTCCACATCCAGCTGCAGACCCTGTGGTCGCTCCAAATGCATGCCTGGAATGAACGAGTGTTACTTGTGTGTATGAATGTACTTCACATGGTGGCTGGGCTGGGCCAACTGCAGTAACTTGAAGACTCCATTAACCCACAGAAACTTCCATTGGTGGGAGACGCCAGAAGAGACTCCCACACACCCACACAACCTATTCGTTTTTAAAAGATGAATAACATATCTCCATGAAAGGCTTGTCCGTGGAGAAGTCAGGCAACAGAATGATCACCTATAGATCCTCACCCTACTTACAAGCAATAAGACATAGCACCTCTATATATGCACAAACCCGTGTGATTGCTGCAATGCTCTGTGTATGCACACACACTTGTGATTGCTGCAATGTTTGGCATTCCCTGTCTTTTCCCTGCAGCTTTGCATTTCATATGTGTGGGGTTTTCACCCTATTTTGGAAAAAGGAAGTTCAGCCACTGGAGAATGCTCCACCTTATCAGACCTGACCCCATTCCCTGAACCAAGTGGACTAGGAAGAGGTTTCTACTCTCTTTCTTAGCTTTCTCTTGTTTGAACTGCTAAACAAGTATGTGTTGTTTTGGCAAAAATAATTCAGTTTCAAAAGCAAGACAGGGGGCCGGGGGGTTGGTGGCGCACGCCTTTAGTCCCAGCACTCGGGAGGCAGAGGCAGGCAGATTCTGTGAGTTCAAGGCCAGCCTGGTCTCCAGAGCAAGTGCCAGAGTAGGCTCCAAAGCTACACAGAGAAACACTGTCTCGAGAAAAAAAAAAAAAAAGCAAGACAGGGGTGTGGAGATGTCTCCGTGGGTATAGTGTCTGCCTTGCAAACATAGGCTCTGAGTTTGTATCCCAAGAATCCACTTAAAAGCTGGGCGCTGTGGTTCGGACCTGTAACTTCAACACTGAGTAAGCAGATACAAACAGATCCCTGAAGGCGGCCAGCTGGCCTAGCCAGACCAGTGAGCTGGTTCCGAGAGACCCGGTCTCAAAATAAAATAAAATAAAATAAAAAAGAAGGGGCCAGGAATGGAGGCACAGGTCTCAAATCCCAGCACTCCGGAGGTAGAGAAAGAGGAAGGCAGATCTCTGTAAGTTCAAGGCCAGCCTGGTCTACATAGAGTTCTAAGCTAGCTAGCGATACAAAGTGAGACCTTGACTCAAAAAAATAAAATAAGCCAGGCAGTGGTGGTGTATGCCTTTAGTTCTAACACTCAGAAGGCAGAGGCAGGGATCTTTGTGAGTTTGACGCTACCCTGATCTACAGAGAGAGTTCCAGGACAGTCAGGGATACCCAGAGAAACCCTGTCTTGAAAAAAACGAAATTAATTAATTAATTTAAAATAGATTGGTACTTATCAAGGAAGGGTATCCAATGTCAACTTCAGGACCACACACACACACACACACACACACACACACACACACACACATTGCACAGGGAAGCTAGCTGTGATGGTACATCATACCTGTGATCCCAGAATTTAGGAGACAGAGACAGAAGGATCTACATAAGTTCAATACCAGTCTTAACTAAATAGTGAATTTCTGGGCTATATAAGACTCTATCTCAAAAAAAGGAAACTAGTGAGCTAGGTCTGTCACTACATGATTTCTGTAATCAAATAATTCATAGATAAAAGTTACCATCTAAAATTTAAACTGGCAGGTTTCCAGATTGCTTTCCAGATTGAACAACCACCACAACTATCAACCCAGAGCACTCTCATCAGGGTGTGATGGTAGAAGCCTATAAACCCTGCACTCAGGGAACACTGAGGTGGAAGGATAGATAGTTCGAGGCCAGCCTGGAATGTTTACAGAGACCCTGTCTTGGAGAAATCCTTTGGTGGCTACTAACATACCGTTGTCTCTATAGATTTGCCTACCCTAGATGTTTTATGCAAATAGAATCATACAACATATAACCTGCTGTGTCTCGTTCCTTTACCTGACTTGTATGGTGTCTGTTTCTCCTTCACCTGGCTAAATAACACCATTATATGACTACACCACATTCTCGTGGTGTAGTGGGTGGATGGTCCAACAGTCTAGTTTTCATTTCATGGATGTTGTGAACCATGGATGGACATCTGAGCACAAGATCTTACGTGGCCCTGTTTCCAAGTTTAGTCAATGGCTATGGGTAGAACTGCTGAGTCACGGTTAACTCTAGGTTTAACTTTCTCAGACACTCCCAGCAAGAAAGCACAGAGAATCTCAACTAAAACTAATAGGTTCAGAAATATAAGCTTAATACAGTGGTTCTCAACCTTCCTAATGCTTCAACCCTTTAATACAGTTCCTCATGTTGTGGTGACCCCCAACCATAAATTTATTTTTGTTGTTACTTCATAACTTTAATTTTGCTACTGTTATGAATCATAATGTAAATATTTATGTTTTCCAAGGTTTTAGGTGATCCAAAAGGGTTTTGACCCACAGGTTGAGAACCACTGGCTTAAAAGAAGTCTTAAGTTCAATTGGTGGAGCTCTTGCCCAGTGTGCACAACGTCCTGGGTTTGATTCCTAGCATCACATAAAACCAGATGATGCTCACTTGTAATTACAGGGAGAGGCAGGAGGATCAGAAGTTCAAGGCCACCCTTGGATACATAGTAAGTTTGAGGCTGCCAAAAGCTACATGAGACCCTGTCCCCCTGCCCATCCCGCACCCCTCAAAAAAAAAAAAAAAAAAACAAAACTAATAGTACAGCAATTCCTAAGTAATTTCCCATTGTTCTAAAACACAAACACACATATACAGATGTGGTTCACACTTGAACTTGCCTAACAACCTTGTTTTCTCTGCCATGCAGCCTGATTCCAAGGTAAGAGACCTCCGGGAATCTACTGCAACACATTTCTGACATAGCTGTCGAGAGGTCAAACCTAAGGCAATACAGAACAGAAGCCCTGTCCACCCAGGCCAAAGTGAGCCCATCCTGCTGTCTCGCTCCACAAAAATCACAAATACACCACACAGCCATTTGAGTCATCCAGGCTTATACAAGAAAGATTTCGACACACAGAGTAGTCTTGTATCCACGGTGGCCAAGAAGGAGAAGGTTACTGAAGTGTGACTCAATGGGTTATGACGTCCCCTCTTCCACTGAGGAAGGGAGGTGATGGCTCCCCTCTTTGGACACCAGGGACCAGCTGGGAGTGGGCACTCTATGGCCAGCTGCTGAAGGACGTGCCCCCAAATGTACCCTTGAAAAACACCCAGTGCTAAAAAGGACTGGCTGAAAGGATGAAGAGACAGGGAAGTTCTAGGACAAGTGTGCTCACTTCGGTATCATAGATAGCCTGTACTCAAAGTCCACCCTAGTGACCTGCCCATCCCTGTCCGAGGCCAGCACTGTGCACCTTCATCTGCCATCAGTCAAGGCTCACTGACTTGATAGGCCCAGCTCTATCACTTACGGGCAAATGGTCCTGGAACAGCCTAGCACTGGCTGGGGGCCAGTGTCCTGGTGAATAGAAGGCAACCTGGATCGGTGCTGATGTTCACCCCCCTTGAGGAACTCCTCTAGGTGTGGCTGAGCACTTGGGGTGTGTGGGCAGCAGACTCAGGCTGATGCCAGCCTTGGAGCATAGGTGCTGAGTGGGGAGACCTGGAAGTCCCTTCCCAAACTGTCTACTCCTGTTCTCCACAGGAGACTGTCAGCTCCTAACACAGCTGAGCACCGCCCCCCGCCCGCTCCATGCGCCACCGCTTAAATTACAGGGTCAAAGAGATCTTAGGGTGCCAGGAGAGAGAGTGAGTGGATTCAGCCATGGCTGGTCTTGTTATGGCAGAACCCCGACTTCGAAGGGGGCGGGGTGAAGCCGGCTTCCAATGCACCCGAATTGATGATCGCTTGGGCAACCCCACTCACTTTCCCAGTGATCCCCCAAGGATCTCCTCGTTGCGCTCAGACACTGCAGTCCTTCGGTCTGAGACCCTTCCGGGGCCACGCCTGACACGCCTGTCCCACCGCCCCCTTAACGTCCTGCTCCAAACACGGCCCCAAGTTCCCGGAAAGACTTAACGGGGATTTAGGGGCGGGGAATCCCGGGGGATCCGGTCCTACGGGTAGGCGCTGGGTATCCTAGGCAACGGCCCCCTCCTCCCAAAGCCTTGGCCCCTGTCGTCCCTCACTGTCGCCCCATTGCACCCGGGAATAAGGGTCCAGGCGACCTCACCTGCCGCTGTCCGCGTTTCTTCCGGCACCTGCTGAGGCCCTTGGCCGGGGCGTGCCCATCACTGTCCCCGGCCCGAGGCGCCGCCCCGAGCCCCGCCCCTCCCTGCTGCCCTGGCTCTGACCTTGACCGCCTACGAACCGCCTGCAACTTGGACACAATGTTGCCCACGTAGCCTCTCCGCCTGCCAGGACCCCGCGCCCCAGTTATGCCTGGGCTTCTGGGAAACACCTGTAGGTCCTATGGACCCCAGCACTAGCTGTGCCTTCTTCACGCATGTGCATACAGGCTGAGCGCCCGTTGTATCCCCAGCCCTGGGAGCTTTAAAATGCAGAGTGGTACAGGTGTATCTTTTGGTCAGGTAATGGCCTGGGGAAAGAAGGGGCTAAGCCCAAAAACTGAGGAGGTGGGATGTCGCTCAGTGGGTAGAATGCCCTGGGTTTCTTACCCAACACTACATTACAAAAGCAGAGGATAGTGGTGTGTGGCTGTAATCCTAGTACTTGGGAGGTGGAGACAGGAGGATTAGAAATTCAGGGTCATCCTTGGTTACTACAGCAAGTTTGAAGCCAGTTTGGGCTTCCTGAGATCCCATCTAAAAATGAAACCATTAAACCACCACCGCCACCACTACCAAAAACATCCCTTGTCACCTGCTGTGGTGAGGAAAACTTGAAGGTGGGAAAAGGTGTTAGACCTCTGTCCCATTCTAAAGTCAGCACTGGGCACAGGAGGAGAGCGAGCGTGCATATAAAGTGAAGGGAGCCTGACAAAGCTATGAAAGCCAGAGCATTCTAGGCTACAGTCTCTAGGGAAAAGTAAAAAGATAGGCTATCTGTCTCCATGCAGATGTTGTCCCCTGCCCTAGGAGCAGCAGACAACTGTGACGTCACTTACATGTCTGAGCTGGGTGTTCTAGCTCATGCCTGTACTTTCGGTACTAGTACATGCCTGTACTCGCAGCCACTGGGGAAGCTGAGACAGGAGGATCACAAGTTGACCATACACTGGGCTACAGCGTGAGACCCTGTCTCAAAACATATTTATTTGGGGGGGGGGTTACTGGTTTTTTCCCTTTGAACACTTATTTTTATGAGAATTTCACACACATAAATACTATATTAACATCAATTCCATCCCTCCCTCCAACTCCCCCTAGGTCTCTCAACTCCCTCTCAAACTCATGATCTCTTCTGTAATTACTCCTGTTGCAAGCACAGAAAGCTAGAAGCCAAACCTAAGTCCATTTAATGTTGGTCTTATGAACATGTAACCAACCTGCTCTTATGAACATGTAACCACCAGGGAATGTGTAACATTAGCAGGGGGCTTTTCCCTAGAGAAGCCTGATTCATACTCTGTCTCCAGCCATTGATTAGCTCTCTCTCTACAGTCTCTAAAGTAAGAACCTATAGCTCTTTAGAGATGGGGCCTTGTGAAATCCTCCCTCCAACCCATCCACATTGCCATGTTGTTTGTGTGGTTGTTATACAGACCTTGTTTAAGCAACTTCATTGTTGAGATTTCATGTCTACAAGACACTATCACACAGCAAACATCTTGGTCCTCTGGCTCTTACAATAATCCCCTCCCTTCGTCCTCCATGTTCCCTGAGCCTTAGGTATGCAGGTTGTATTGTCCATGTACCAGTTGGGGCCAGGAACCCCAAGGATGGTTTTTCTTCGACTTCTGACCAGTTGTGGATTCCTGGCTCCTTTCTCTGCTGCTTGCATGCAATGACATGGACTCTTCTATTCCACCTTGCCCTCCGCTCTGTGTTAGATGGATATACCTAAAACTGAGCCCAAATAGATCCCTTCTCACTTTGTTTATGCTAGGCATTCTGTCATAGTGATCAAAAAATTAACACAGCATGTCAGCCAGCTTTTCCCACCTCTAAGGACAGTCTCAAAGCATGAAAGCCAAGAAACTCTTTTACAATTTAAAACTTTTATTGCTGTTGTGTGTATGTGTGCATGATGCATAGGCACACGTGTAGGGGTCAGAGGTCAATTCTACAGCATTTGTTCTCTCCTTCCATCTTTGCATGGCTCCTAGGGGTTGGACTCAGGTCGCCAGGTTTTAGGGGCAAGAGCCTTTACTGCCTGAGCCATCTTGCCAACCTCTCAAAGGTTTTCTGGTGGTGGCCCAACAGCTTGTTGCCAAGAATACTTGATCCAGGACAGGGCCTCTGTAGTCCCTCCAGTGTCTGTCCCCAGGCTCTTCCATGTCACACCTCACTGCCTACCCAGCAGTGTCCAGAGCCTTTGAAATTGGAAATCAGGGTTCACCACTTGACAAAGGACCTCTTTGAACTTCTGGGTAGCTCAAGCAGCAGGAAGGATTGGTAGTCAGGATGCAGAAATATCCCATTCCAGAGAGAGAGAGAGAGAGAGAGAGAGAGAGAGAGAGAGAGAGTGTCAACACAGACAGGGTCTCACTGTAGTCCTAACTGGTCTGGACCTTGCCGTGTAAACTAGGCTGACCTTAAACTCACAGGGATCTCCTGCCTCTGCCTCCCAAATTCTGATCCTCCTACCTGCATCTATCTAGTGTTGGGACTGCAGGCATGGGCCTCCATCTTGGTACTGAGGATCAAACCCATGGATTCATGCACTTTAGGCAAGTATTCTACCAACTGAGCCACATTTGCAGCCCCCAGTCACTTTTTATTCATTTTTGTTAGTGTGTGTGTGTTTACATGTGTGTTACAAGTTCAACATACCAGGGCAAGTGATCCAACCCCAGGCCATACCCTCAGCCCTCCTCATTCACTTTTGACCCCCTAGGGCCTATTCTGGACCTCTGCACACGGAGGGCATTCTGCACACATCCACTGCCACACCAAGCCAGACCAGTACTTCCCAAGACCCTTTCCATGTCCCGGGTGGCTGGCAGACAAGGCACAGGGAGATGAAATCTGCTGGGAAGCAAAGTAAAGCAAAGGAGCGTGTTTCCTTGCCAGGTGCTGACCTGATCCCCACTGTGCTTTTAAGGAAAAGCAGCCAGTATACAAAATGAGGCCATTCAGACTGTTTATTCCCCAGCTCCCACAACACCTACCACCCACAAGACCCCAAGTCTCAGGCTCTGGTCTAGTAAATTAAGGCACTATGTCATAATGAAGGCAGGTGGCTTTGGGTTATTTGCCCGTATATCAATGTGGCAATGGGAAAACAGGCCTGTTAACGGCCAGAGGGACTCTGGACTTCCAAGCAGGGTCCTCTACCTTCTGAGTAGAGTATCAGGCAAGAGCCCTAGTTATAGCTACTTCAGGTGGCCATGGGAAGTCAGGGAGAAAGATTCTGAACTGGGGGATGGGGGGTGAGGCTCAGCTGCCCTTCCAGTAGATCTGCCCAATGGACGAGAATCCCTAGGAGGAACAATGACAATGCTGAGCCTAGATCTGGGAAACAGATGAGACAGGCTCAAGCACCCCAGATCAGAGACCCACAGAGCTGCATTCGTTCCTGGACAGTCCATGGGTGAAGAGATGGGCTGTGCCCTGGCATGTGACTGACATGTCAAAGTTGCCACATCAATGCACTTCTCAGTCATAAAGTGGTCCACCTTGTCCCAAAAGAGGGACAGTCTCAGAGCTTGCTTCGTGGGGCTTCAGGCAGGGGCCGCTGCAGCCGCCACACCACTTTGACTGGTTCAGTGGCAAGGTCCAGCTCTTGGAGGCCACACAGGTCACCAGTCTGACTATACTGCTTCAAGGCTGGTTGGAGCACCGTTATGGGAATGCTGAAGTTCAGGTGTGGGTAAGTGGCACCCGTGTTGTTGTCCCGAGTGTTGCTGGCAATGATGCCTGTTGGGGGGAGAACGATGAGGATATGAGGCAGTGGATGGGGTATCCACGGCACAGGGAGGACCTTCTCCTTGAAGAAACCTTGGGGACCTTCTGAGTTTGCCCCCGCCCCCCAGTGACATGTGCTGAGCTTCCTGCCATGGCTTCTGCTCCTTATACCTCACCTACCCCCAGCCATGCTCTCTTTTTCATACCATCCATATAAAACAGCCTAGCTCACTTCTTTGCTCATCTTTCTCTCCTGCCCCAAAGGGCAGGACTGAGTGTGCAGAGACCCCCAAAACAACTACCAAACGCACCAAAGGCCAAAGAGAGAGAGAGAGAGAGAGGGAGAGAGAGCCACACTCACATTGCCTGGCCTGCTTTGCTGACTACCTTTATGTCAACTAGACACAACTAGAGAAATTTTGGAAAAGTGAAATCTCAATTGAGAAAATGCCCCTATCACATTCCTGGAGTGAATATTCTTGACTGATGCAGAAAGGCCCAGCTCACTGTGGGTGGGGCATCCCCAGGCCAGTGATACGGGATGCTCTAAAAGATCAGGCTGACACTGGGCAGTGATGGATCACGCCTTTAATCCCAGTACTCGGGAGGCAGGGGCAGGTGGATCTGTGAGTTCAAGGCCAGCCTGGTCTACAGAACAAGTTCCCCAAAGCTACACAGAGAAACAGAGAGAGGAGGGAGGGAGAGAGGGAGGAAGAGGGAGAGGGAGGGGAGAGAGAGAGAGAGAGAGAGAGAGAGAGAGAGAGAGAGAGACTGAGCAAGCCATGAAGGGCAAGACAGTAAGCAGCACTTCCCCCTGGCCTCTGCTGCATCAGCTCCTGCCTCCAGGGTCCTTCCATGTTTGAGTTCCTGTGCTGATTTCCTCCAGTGATGGGGCTGTGACGTGTAAGTGTCAGCAAGATAAGTCCTCCTCTCCCCATGTAGCTTTTGATCATGGTGTTTATCACAGCAACAGAAACTCTGAGCAAGAACCCTGCCTGGGATCTTTTTTTTAAAGAGCATTTTTAGGGTTAAAGAGACAGTTTGGTGGATAAAACATTTGTTACTCTTGTAGAGGACCCAGGTTTGAGTCCCAGCACCCATAATTGCAGTTCACAACATCTATAGTTTTTTTTGTTTTTTGATAAAGATTTTTTTTTATTTATGTATAGTGTTCTGCCTGCTTGTATGCCTGCATACCAGAATTCATTATAGTTGGTTATGAGCTACCATGTGGTTGCTGGGAATTGAACTCAGGACTTTTGGGAGAGCAGCTAGTGCTCTTAGCCACTGAGCCATCTCTCCAGCCCCCTATCTGTAATTCTAGTCCCAAGAGATCTGAAAGCCTCTTCTGACCTTTATGGGCACCAGGCATGTTCATGGTACACATACATATATGTAGGGAAAAAATCCATATTCATAGATAATAAAGTAAATGGAGAAATCAAAAAATATTTTTAAAAAATTTTTAAAAATTTAAAAATTTTAAATATTTAAAAGAAATCACTTTAAATTTACAGAAGGCTCAACCAAATACTGGTACTCCTGTGTATTGATATCTAAATATCTATACCATGCACCTGCCCTCCTCTACACTAATACCTTCTGTCATCAAAAAAGATAAATGTTACGACCAACCTGGCCTTGACCTCACTGACATCCTCCTACCTCTGCCTCCTGAGTTCTGAGATTAAAGCCATACACCACCACATCTAGCCTTCACTGGGTGTTTGTTTCTAACCCTCCTGCCTTCAGTGCTGTGATTTAGGTGTGCACTCAGCATCAACCAGACTCGTCATTAACTCTAGATCCAGAGGATCTTATGCTCTCTTCTGGCCTCCACATGATGCATGTACACACATGCAGTAAGGCATTCATACACATAAAATATTTTTTTCTTGTTATTTTGAAACAGGATTTCTCTGTGTAATCCTGATTGTATAGAACTTGCTCTGTAGATAAGACTGGCTTCAAACTCAGAGATCCTCCTGCCTCTGCCTGCCAAGCACTAGGATTAAAGGTGTGCGCCACCACCACATGGCTTATATTTAAAACAAAACAAAAAAGGGCTGGCTGTAATGGCTCATGCCTGTAACCCCAGCATTCAAAAGGCTAAGTCAGGGGGGCTGCTCTGAGTTCAAGACCTACCTTGGCTACACAGGGAGTTAAGGCCAGCTTGAGCTAAGAGTTAGACAGCTCTTGGAGAAAGAAAAAGAACCTGTCCACAAGTGCTGAGACACTTGCTAGAGTTGTGGCTCACAAGGAGGTAGATTTACAATTCTAATTGTACACTAGAGCCTAAAATAAGTGCCCACACACCGACTGCCAAGAGTAAGGCTCATCACTGTACGAGACAAGAGTCAGAATAAGAGAAGGTAGAAACAACAGCGGCCAGCACAAGCCAAGCAGTGCTGCACACACAACCTGGGAGGCGTCATCTGGGGGCTGTTTGCTGTGCTAGCAAAACAGACTGCAGTTTGGTGGTTTTGTTCCTTCACAGGTTTGTTTGGTGCCATAGATCAATTGCTCAACCAAATCTGTCTTTAAAAATCCTGAATTCATCACCAAATCTTAAAAAGCGGGGGTGTACGCCTGTAGTCCCAGTAGTTAGGAGGTAGAAGCAAGAGAATTAGGAGTTCAAGGTCACCCTTGGCTATATATTGTGCTCGAGGCCAGCCCAGGCAACATGAGACTCTTGTCTCAAAGCAAAACAAGGACTGGACAACCACATACACAGTAAAAAAAGGTTCCCTCTTCTTGAGACATCCTGGGTCATCACTCAGCTTTGAAGTCACAGTCTGTTGAATTAAGCAGTGTCTGCCCACTGTCCCCTGCCTTGCCCTCCACCCATGCTCTCATTCACTACTTCACCAGCCCAGCTCTATAGACTTTTGAGGTTTGTGACTCCCAAACTAAACCAACTCCTAAATTTCACAGACTAAATGGGATTTAGTTACTTACCTAAGGTCACAGCAGTGGCCAGAACCAGGAGAGGGTCACAGGCCTAACTAGCTCTCCCGACTCTCAGCTCAGAGGCAGATTAGCTGAAAACTTTATCTAACTAACTCGAGGGACACGGTCCACCATTATCCCAGAAGGGCCTCCCAAGATGGAAGTGGGGTATCACTGGCAGGATCGAGGCTCTGGCAACAAGGAGATTGGGAGTGAAAGGAACTAGTTACCCAAGAGGTCCCCTGAACGTGTGGAGAAGAGGGGTCCTCCGCTGGAGCCACCATGCACGGCACACGTGGTCTGTAACATCACCGGGGTGTCATCCACATGTACCACAGCTGATAGGATGCCTGAGGTCACCGAGGGTCCGCAGGCCTGACCAAAAACACCAAAGCCCACCACACTGACAGGCTCGCCTGCCAGAAAGAGAAGGAGAGAAGAATGGGTACATCCATTCCTGGCACTCCCTTCCCACTCTCTCCAAAGGTCCTCTCCCCTTGGAATTCCTGCTCATCCCCTCTTATACACTTGGCACCTTCCCCAGGAACCCTGCAGGGAGATGCAGAAGTCTCTGTGTTCCCAGTTGCATGTGTCCGACCACTATTCTGGAGCACCAGGCATGTCTCCAGTCCTAACTCCCTTACTCAACGGGGCAGTCACTTTTGAGGCTGTTGTCACCTAGCTCATATGGGTAATTAACATCCATCTTTCTCTCGGTGAAGACATGGTGATGGTGGCCATAAGGTAGCCCCACCTTCTTCTCCAAGTGCTGTGAAGGAACAGGGACATCTCACCCAGTTCTCACCATGCCAGGAGCAGCAGCCGCCCCATCTTACAAAGGTGCAAACTGAGACAGGGGGCAGTTAAATAAGTATCTAAGGACACCAGTGGCAGAGGAGAGCTGCTAACCCAGAGGGCCTCTTTGTCACCACATGAAATGGAGTATTTGGGGCTAGAGGTGTAACTCAGTTAGTAGTGTCCTTGCCCAACACGCACAAAGCCTGGTGTGGATTCCACAGGACCCCATAAGCAGGGTATAACAGCACACACTTTTTTGTTTGTGTTTTGTTTTTCTGTTTTTTTGAGACAGGGTTTCTCTGTAGCTTTGGAGGCTGTCTTGGAACTCCCTCAGTAGACCAGGCTGGCCTCGAACTCACAGACATCCACCTATCTCTGCCTCCCGAGTGCAGGAATTAAAAGCCACCACCACCCGGTGATAGCAAACACTTGTAATCCTGGCCCTGAGGAGAAAGGGGCAGGCGGTCCAGAAGTTTATAGTCATCCTTAGCCATACGGGGTGTTTGCTGCCAGCTGCGTTACCTAAGGTCCTGTCTCAAAATACACAAAATAAAAGAAGACATACATCTATACTTATGTAGTAGGATCAGATTTTCACCCAAATCATGCCACTGGAGCTCCCACGACCCAGCACCCCACTGTCACACTGCTGCAGGCCCTCAACAGGGTATCCACGTGGCTCAGCACCTGGGGTGTCTTAACACATAAGGACATCAATAGATGATGTTCTAGAGTAAGAACCCAAAAACTCCACCGAAGTTGCCAACTCCTTTGCTCAGCAGGAATGGGAAAAGGAACTGGCTATCAGGTCTAGCATGGTTAGCGTCAACACTGACCCCCACCTGGGGTCCAGCCTGGTCCCCCATCACATTGGACACCCTTCATCCTTTACCTTCATGGAAGTGCTCAGCGGGGACAGGCATGGGAACACCATTCAGGTCCTCTTCCAGGCTCACCACTGCTATGTCATATGGAGAGGTCTCCTGAGTGGCGAACACCACTCGACCCCAGATTGCCACATTCCTGGGGACACAGGAAACAAGTGACAAGCTAGCCTTCTGATTACAGCACTGGGGAGAGAGCAATATGAGAGACAATAGAAGTCATGGGATGGGCTGGTTTTAGTGGCACACACCTTTAATCTTAGCATTTGGGAGGCAGGCGGATTTCCATTGAGTTCCAGGCCAGCCAGGACTACATAATGGGATTCTATCTTTAGAAGAAAAAAAAAAAAAAGTTATGGATTGAAGTCATAACATATTGATGTAGATGGCAGCCCTGAAACCTTAACCAGATATGCTTTACAAACTGTAGTGTACTTCTATACACTGCTTATGCCATGAGTGCTGTGTGTGACCAGGCCTTGTTGATGCTTCTGGATATCCTCACCTAGTCTTGTTAAGCCTACAAATGAGGCACTGGTATTATCCTCTTTAGATGGTGCAACTGAGGCTCAGAGAGGATGAGCAACCTTCCAAAAGGTCACAGAGCAAATAAGGAGCCAACTGATGGTCAGGAATCAGGGGCAGGGGTGGCCCCCCCCCTTTTTTTTTTTTGAGACAAGGTCTCTACATAGCTGTAGCTGTCCTGGAATTCACTGGGAAGACCAGACACAGAGGTACCTTATTTCTGCCGACCCTGCTGATTCCAGAAAACCTAGTGAGTTCCTTAAGATCAGCAGTCAAGAGGAGAGCTAAAGAGGAATCGGGCAGGGTACACAACAGGCAATCCGCATTTTCACTAGGAAATCACAGCTGTTGGGTTTGCTGCCTGTGGGGACTCTGGCAAAGCTGCTCAGCATGCAGGAGTTCAGAAAGGTCTGGACTGTTAGTCAAGGGTCAGGCTTGAAGCCAAGGTGCTACTTTGTCCTCAGTTATGCACCTGGGGCTACAGAGGAAACAGAACTATAGCACACAATGCCTGGATGCCAAGGCCACTGGCTCACTGCCAGAGCAAGAAAAGGAGGGTAAAGGTGTTTCTCTCTACAGAGGGAGTAAGGTGACTGTATAAAGTCCCTGTCTAGCTGCACTCTGGGGTCACTCAGACGTTCAGAACACAGCCATCTGCATGGCCCAAGCCTGATATTTTAATTAGGAAACCCTCATCTTCAGGTGCCAGGGCAGCCCTAATGAGGCATTAAGGGAGCCCTGGGTAAGGCCATCTCAACCCTTAAAGGGTTGAAGTCCTTAGGGTACGTGTTCTCTGGTCAAAAGGCTTTAATGGGGCCTAACTGCAAAGCTAAGAGGCAGAGGAGCTGCCCAAAGGGTTTCAGGCTAGTTCAGTGGCTCAAAGCCATGTAGTCCCACCTGCCTATGTAGTCCCCTGGGTCCCCATGCTAAGAGCTGCTTGTGCCTAGCAGTTTGCTCAAGTTCCATTGGGGCCCACTAGGAGTCCCAGATCCCCTCACTGGGGTTCAGCTTGTCAAAAATCTTAAGTCCGTCTCTACAGGACTTAAGATTGTCCCACATGGCCTCCTCACTGATACCTGGTGAGGGGAGGCAGCCCGGGGCCTTACTTGGGGGTGGCCGAGTGCACCAGGACCCTGGTTGCTTCCCGGGGAGCAACGTGCCGACAGGTCACCACCAGGCGAGGCGCCACGGCCACTCCGGAGCCCCACACAGTACCACACTCCACCAGCACGGCCGCAGCTGCCCACGGGGGTCCGAGGTCTCGAAGGGGCAGGCCCCGCGGGGCGCCCACCTCGGGTGGCAGCAGAGCCGACAGAGAGGCGGAGTCCGGATGCAGGCATGCGAGCGCGGAGCGGGCAACCTGGAGCAGCGGGGCTGCGGCGCAAAGCAACGTGAGGCCCACCCACTCGCGGGCCTTCCAGCAGAGCGGGGCGGCCACCAGCGCCACCAGAGTGCCCGCAGGCCGCGCCGCGAACACGCCTCCACCTTCCGTGCCCGGCAAGCATCGAGCATCGGTGAGCAGTAACGGCCCAGCGGCGTTGCTGAGCACGCCACGGCTCAGCGTGTTGAGGAAGATGTCCGGGCAGAAGGCGCCGAACGGAGAGCCACAAGCCAGCAGCGGCGCACCCTTGGCCACGGTTCCCAGCGGCGCCACGGCCACGGCCGGCCCCCGCCTCTCCTCCGCTGCTGCCGCCGCCGCGCCTGGCCGCACCCGCAGCAATGCGAACCAGCCGAGAGCGCGCAGCTGGTCCTCCTCCTCCTCCTCCGATACGGCATCGTCGGGCGCCGAGCTCACGAAGTGCCACTGTTCGGCCGCTTCGGCTCCAAAGAGCCGTGCGAAGTGGGAGCGGAAGGCCGGGCAGCTGAGCAGCAACAGCAGCTGCGCGGGCCGCGGGGGCTGCAGAGACCGTGCACGGGCCCGGCTGGCGGCGCTGGGTTCGAGACCCAAACTTGCACACTGAGGCGTACACAGCCCCGGGAGCTCCTGCTCCGCGCGACCGGCGGGGCTGGCAGCCGTGGATCTCCACTGCACGTGGAGGCGCAGGTCATCGCTGCAACTGTCACCGGGCAGGAAGGTGGCACCCGTTTGGGTCAGCGCCGTGCTGCCCGTCCGCAGGAAGGGGGTGAAGATGCCCCCGTGGCACAGCACAAGGCCTGGGCTGCGGCTCAGGATCACCCCGCTGCAACTCCACGAGCCTGCGTCGGGCTGCCCGGCCCGCGAGGCGCTCACCACGCAGCCCGCCTGCTCTGCCACCTTCATGGAGGGCCCCCACTGCCGTCCCATGGCTTCCCCAAGTTGTCGCACAATGGCTGTCACCAAAGGGCGACCGGCGCACGCGCTGACTCAGGTCTCCTCGTAGAGCCCGATTGGCTAAGCCCCAAGCGACTGCCCCTATTGGCTGGGCATGGCGCCGAGTACCCATTGGCTACTGACGCTTATCCTCCTTCCCCGCCCTCTGTTTTATCCAACCTGGGGCCCTTGGGAAAGGGGTTCTCAAGAGGAACCTCCTGGACAACAGACGTGTAGCATCACAGGAAGACTCACGGAGGGCATCACTGCCCAGTCAAATCTCGTACTTGGACGGCATATAACTGGTCCCCACAGCCTCTTGCACAGGTGTAAGCTGTCCCTGAAGCTGGGACATATGCCATGGGAACCCTTGATGGATTATCTACTTTGAATTTTAAAGTAAATCCTATAACAATCCACCAGGAGGCACACGAGTCACAAAATTGCTCCTAGGACAGCTATCAAAATTCTCACACCACCAATCTAGCTTTTAGAGCACCCCCAAGAGCCCCGGGCTGCCTCCCCTCACCAGATATCAGTGAGGAGGCCATGTGGGACAATCTTAAGTTTGTTTCTGAGAAGGGGGGTCCCACTAGTTAGTCCACATTAGCATCGAACTTTGGCGATCCTTCTGCCTCAGCTTTTTACAATTCTGGGATTAAAGCTGTACACACACACACACACACACACACACACACACACACACACACGTTAAATTCTTTAACCTTATACATTATTCTAACGAGCATAAGCATTTCACATGACATTTCTAACACCACTCAGGATTTACGTTAGACCAGGATTTACGTAAATACTTTCTTTGAAAAGTCCAGAATGAAATAGTTCAGGTTTTGAGGGCTCCACAGTATCCACCTCCAAATACTCAACACAACATGGAACAGCCTCATAAATTTGAATTTCATATATAGTTCGTATCACAAAATTGGCCTCCCCCATATTTACAAGTGTAAAAATCAAGACTTTCAAGAAGGCTCAGCAGTTAAGAGCTATTCATTACTGTTCTTAACCATGAACCCTAGTTTGGTTCCCAGTACCATACCCACATGGCAGCTTACAATTGCTTCTAATTACAGTTCCACAGTATTCAACGACCAATTCTGGCACCTGCTGTCTCCCGCATTAATGCTGTACACAGACCCAGGCAGGCAAACACACATACACGTAACTACAATAAAAAAGCTCACCACTGATACGAGATGATTCGTAGCCTGTAAGGTTAAGATATCTTTATTTAGATAAACACCAGCCAAACGCAAGCCAGAGCGTGCCAGGGGCAGCAAGGCAGGGAGGCCAGAGAGAAGGGGCTCCCATGTGCCTTGCAGCCCCTTTAAAACCCTGTCAGGCGTCATCCTGACCTCACCTTGACCACTCCCTGACAGGCATGGTCAGGCACACCTGTAGCCAGCTTCTAGCAGGCATGGCTTACACTGTCCCCTACACACCACTTCCCAAATCATGTCTGAGGACAAGTGAGAACAGGTGTTTGGAGACTTCATGAGCTCCCAGAGGAGTGAGTTCCACAGTTTGTTTCAGAGGGATTCTTGGATGACTAAAATATGTGTTAACGTCTAGTGAAACTTCTAGCATACCTGTGAGCATTAATGAAAAAAAAAATCCATTTGCTGTTTTGTTGTATAACTTCTCTGAATAAAATTGGCACTGCCATGTTGCTCCCCCAGTGGGCATACCTACTGCTTCCAATGCTCCTGGTGACACAACCTATATGATATGGGAAGCCGGATGAGCGGGGTAGAGCTGGAATAAAACAGCTTTCTCAGGTAGACAGCCCTGGACACAGGTGACACAAGATCTCTTACTTTCCTCAACTTCCTGTCAATTAAGACTTTCTCTCTAGAATCCAACAATTCCACCTTGATGCACCTCAAGCCTCCAACACCCTCTTCCTTATCAAGCTTTTGTGTTTAGGGCAGACCACAGCACAGAAGTCAAAGTAAGCAGGCAGCAGGCAGCAGGCAGCGTTAAGGACCTCAGATCTAGACTTACTGGTTCCTCTAGCCCCTGTATACAGACCCTTTGCCCACAGAACCACGGTCTATTTCCACTGTAATGGTGACCCCTGGGCACATCCAGCATGATCCTTTCTTTGCCTTAAAGAACGTGTTGTGGCCGGGCAGTGGTGGTACAGGTCTTCACTCCCAGCACTCTGGAGGCAGAGAGATCTCTGTGAGTTTGAGGACAGTCTGGTCTACAGAGTGAGTTCTAGGACAGCCAGGACTGTTACTCAAGAGAAACTGTGTCTCCAAAAACAAAACACAAACAAAAAAACCTGTTCTATTTGGTTCTCTGTCCTCTGGTGCTTTCTATAAGCAACTGTAAAGGCAGAACCACAGACGTCTGTTTTGCCAAGTGTGGCTCTGTAATGGTTCACTCCGGTGTGTGGAATGAGGGCTGTTAGTCTGTTCCAGCACAAGTCACTGGCATTCTGTTGCAGAGATGGTCAACCACCTCAGGCCCCCAGCATGATCCAAGATGCTCAAACAGCACTACGACATTTGCTACTAGTAGTGCCCAACCTTTTTATTTTGCTTTTTTATCCTGGTAGCAATTCAAGTATCACATTCACTCTCAATGTTCCTATGTGTAAGGAAAGAAGTTTGTTTTTCCTCCCAAACTGCATGTTTGCTCTAAACAAATCAATGCAAAAAAAAAAAAAAAAAAAAAAAAAAAAAAAAAAAAAAAAAAAAAAAGAGGCAAGTTCATTTTAGCTTTTTATTAAAATGCTTAGGCTACAGACTGACCTTTTTGTAAATGACAGTTTTACTTTTGCTGAAATAGGACACATGTGCACTCTGATAAACAGAATGGAGTTTCCATTCATCTGAGCCCCCGCACAAGGAAGGCCCTGACCCTCTGGTGGAGCTGTGCTCACTGCGGCAGCTTCTTTTGGCTACTTTATTTAGGATGGTGTCTGCGGGGCAGGAATCAGACTGGTGCCACTTTTCAGTCATCTCTTTCTCCAGTGGCCAAAATAAACCACTTTCACAAAGAGCCGCCCTGGGCAGAGTCCAGTCCTCTAGCTCGCTACAGGGTGATTAGGGACAAATGAGAAAGACAAATAAGGAAACCAACACTGAGGCAATCACACCTGTCATGTGTCATGTGACAGAGACCACATGGGAAACCTTTAGCCAAAAGTAATGAAAAGCATACCAGAACCTACCCTAGTTCACTCACCGCCAGCTAGGTTCCTTCATTAAGGCTTTAACAACCCTTTTCCACACTGACAGATCTCATTCCGGCTATTTATGGGTGAACACAAGGCATACACTTTGCAGACAAGATAACCTCACCAAGTCTCTACACTGGGAACCTGGCAGTGTAACAGAACACTGCCCCAGAAGCTCAGTGTTCAAAACTAACACTAACGAGCGAGAACTCACTCCCCAGGGTAGGGAAGGTGGGTAGCACTCTCCTCTTTCTGGACACAAGCCTGTCACAATGCAGCAACATCGTCATTGTCACTTAAGAACATACTTCTCACCTCACAATAAAGGAAATAAGCAGCAAGATAACCTCCCTTCTGCGGACCATCCCTCCTGCCATCTACTACAAGGAGAGAATATAAAGTTAACATCATGAAAACCCAAGTAAACCAAATGCTATAAGAATCATGTTCATAATCAATCCTTAAGAGGGATGCTGCTGCTTTCCCACCAGTGCTCACTGTTGCCAGGAGCTGCCCCCAAAGCCAGGCAGGAAGGCCATTTCGTGTTTTCTCTGCTTGCTTCTGGAGTGGAAAGCACAAAGCTCAATCAAAGTCTTCCCTAGGTTCACTTGTTACCAGAGCAGACACAGAGGTCCTCTACTTACAGAAGTCAGAGCCTTAAGCTGTTGATTGTGACCTGTGTCCTCCTGTTCAGAACCCATACATCCCTCTAGAATCCGTTCAGAGGCTTAAGACACTCAGTATGGGGTCTACATAAGAGATAAGAACTCTTTCATGAGGCAAAAGTCACTTTTTATATCTACAGTGAAAAAAGGAAGGTGCTACACAGAGAGATGAAAGTCCACAACAGTATAAAAGCAAAGCCTGCAGAAACTGTTAACTGCAAGTAAAGCTGGCAATGTAACAATGACACTTTCCCACTCCAGATGAGGGACTCCTCTTACCACAATGGAGACTGCCCCGGGTAAGGCCAAGGCTCCATCCTCTCCTAGCACTTGTGCTTCGGCGCCACCTCCAACAAGGCAGTTAGACAGCGGAGCTCTGGCCTTCAGTGCGCTATCTGTTCATAATTTTATGAAGTATCTAAATTTCATTTACTAGTTAAAAAAAAAAAGAATAGAAAATTTGGACCAAGTAAATTGTGAACTCAAAAAGTTAGAGAAGGGATACCAATTACATTAACAACACTTTCTTTAAAAAATAGAATCACTTTCTTTTGAAATCAACCAGTGGTGAGACGTGTTTTTCTTTCCAGGTGTCCCATGATGGCACCCAGCTTTTCCTGGCAAATCCTGCCAGCCCCAGTCCCTGCACACTGACCTGCATCAGCAGACAGGCAGTGTTACTTCCCATGAGTGGAGAAGAGCACATGTCACCACTGGGCGATGAGCGTAGACAGAGATGCATGGCTTCTCAACGCCAGACATGGTTGGAGAGCTCTCCTTGTTCTATTAGAAAAGTCCATGAGGAAGCTGTGAATAGGATCAGTCCAGAAGAAAAACTCTTTATTTTCACTGTCCAAACATCAGTCAATATACTGGGAGAGCCAGCGGAAACCCTCGCCGTAGCCTTGCCTCTTGAGCACACTGCACATGAATACTTCCATGGGGCGGGCGTTCAGCTCTTTCAGAGACACATTTCCCTAAGGGAGGAAAAAGCCAGAAAGGCCTGTTAGCACCTCCCCTTGCAAAAGCACAATTACACATAGACTGTAACTGCAAAATGTGTATAGACACACAGATGACTTCCGAGGCCTCTTGCTTCAGAATAAAAATTAACAGCTTCTACACACTGCCTCATCCTGTATCTCTGAAAAGCATTTGCTCTGAATGTCCAGCATTCACCTGGGCAGTTATGACAAGGAACTGTGAGGAAAACTTTAGGGACCCATGGACCCAGCATGTTCTACGATAGACAAAACAACATTAACATAAGCATTCAGAAACAACAATGTCAGGTTGCATGGAAGAAACTGATGTGTATGTAGCATTCATAGGAAGAGGACAACCAAATCGGCTTAAAGGAGAAGGAAGCATTCATACCCACACAAATAAATAAATGCAACAAAGGCAAGTTTTCACTGTGTAGCCTGGGCTGCCCTCAATGTGCACCACACCTGGCCTGAAAGCATTTCTAGAAATAAAACGATAATGAATGAAGACTATGGATCTAAACCAGGCATGGTGGCGCACACCTTTAATGCCAGCACTCTGGAGGCAGTGGCAGGTGGATCTCTGTGAATCAGAATCCGGTTTATAGTTTTAGGTCATCCAAGGCTATACAAAAAGACCCTGTCTAAATAAATAAACAAATGGAAATTATGTGCCCCCGCCAAAAGCTCAATAAATGAGTGCCAAATTCTTTTCTTGAGAATGACAGCTAAAGTTGACCTCAGATCTCTACATAAATAAGCAAGTATGTACACATACGTTAAGTACCAGGTTTTATTTCTGTATTCTTTCTCTTATCAGCCTGCTTTTCTAGACCAGAGCCTCTCTTCACACTATAGGGCATACTGAAATAGGGCATTCCAGTTATATATCTGGTTTTATTATCCATTTGCTATATGAACCTGAACAAACTATTTCCTCATTTGCAAAATGGGATAATAGTTTCACATCTATCAGCAAGAAGCACTGAGGATAATCAAGTGCTTTGAACTTAATACTTGGAAAGCATAAATAAGATTTATTTTTATGTTTTAATTATGAAATGTGCAGGTGAATGGAGTGTTCACTGAGGCCATTAAGTGATGTCAGATTCCCTGGAGCTAGAGTTACAAGTGGTTGTGAGCTGCCTAACACAGGTACTAAGAAATAAACTTGGGTTCTCTGTATGAGCAAGACCTACTCTTAACTGCTGAGCCATCTTCTCAGTCCCAGAAAATTCTTTAAGACCGAAGCCAACTGTGCTGGCACATGCCTTTAATCCCAGCACTGGGGAAGCAGAGACAGGCAGATCTCTATGAGTTCAAGGCTAGCCTGGTCTACATAGACTTTGTCTCAAAATAGTAATAACAACTAATTTTTTTAAATCCCAAAATAAACAAATATTAGCATCCAATGGTGGCTAACAACCATCTCTAACACCAATTCCAGGGTATCTAACACCCTTTTCTGACATCCATGGGCATTACATATTCATGGTACACAGGCAAACACCCATACCATAAAATATTAAAAGAAAACTGCCTCTTCTACAATTTCTTCAAATACCAGGTATTATTAAAACAGGTAAAGAAAGAGGTAGCAGCATGGCTCAGTGGTACAGCACTTACTCAGCATGTACAATGCCCTGGGTTCAAGGCCCTTTTTGTATCACTGGGAAGGAGGAAAGGAAAAAGGAGAGGAAGGAGGATTGTGGCTAAAGGATATGCCCCTGATAAAATATTCACACTGAAGAGACCCTGTCTCAAGAAACAAAAAAGAAAAAGCACCCACTTTTAAGTATGGTGGGTGTCCTCTTCATGCCTCCTTAAGACTTTTTTTCTTACCTTTCCTGTGGTCTGTCCATAGAGCCCAAATATTTCACGGAGTTTTTCTTCACTGATTGCATCTGTCCTGTCAATTTTGTTTCCCAAGATAAGAATTGGCACATTGGATATTGTTTCATCAGTCATTAAAGCCTAAAGACAGGATTAAAAAACAAACAAACAAATCCAAGTGAGCAACTTATGAAATGAAAAACTCATCACATAATAAAAGTCAACTTCTATTCATTTTATAAGGTATCATGAGTTCCTCTTAGCATCTGATGAACGGATCACCTTGTCATTAGGTGCCAAGATCATCACAAGTGAGATGCCCTGGGTTCATGTTTATGTTAACAAACCTAGGCAAAAACAGAACATACTGACTGTCAAAATGAACTGAGAAAGTCAACACAAGCATGTTCAGGGAAACATCCCAATTCATGCTTGAACAAAATCTTAGTCAAGATGTGGAATAGAAACTGGGCTGCAGCACTAGGGAGGCAGAGGCAGGCGGATCTCAAGACCAGCCTGGTCTACAAGAGCTACTTCCAGGACAGCCAGCCTCCAAAGCCACAGAGAAACCCTGTCTCAAAAAACCAAAAGAAGCTGGGCTGGCTCTACAGGAAGGGCAGAACTTGGTAAGTGAAAAGAGGGAAGAACACAAATAATGGCTCTGTAACATTATGAGAATTTAAGAAGCCACACAGAGCACTGCTTAACTGAATTAAGACATTTACACAGATGTGCAGCAACAGAGCAAATGTGATGGCAACCAACGACCCATGTCACAGCTCCAGTTTGCAAATTTAAGTTGCACTAGATCTTAAAGAACGTGAACCTAAAGTCAACAAATCTACACTTTCAGGACAGTGATAAACACTGTCTATCTGTCGTGCTCGTCTATGAGATGATCTATAAGACAGCAGAATTTAATGGATTGTGCAAGCAAGAAGGATTCCGGGAAGAATTGAAGTAAATGTCTAAAACAATTATTATCAGGCAAAAGAGAAGACAGGGCTGGCATGGATTTCAAGACTGGGCACCTGATTCTCACTAACAGGAAAGCAGAGCTGGAAGAACAGGGAGAACATGTGTGTTTTTCCCTGAAAGGGATTGAAACCATTAAAGGAAACAAGGAGGGGATTGTGTGAAAAGTTCCCTCTGGGACTCTGCTGCATGGCAGGTGGTAGGGGCATCTACAACAGTTCAGAGCATGTCCAGGATGGTGGAGAGGAGCAATCGATAGCTTGACTTTGGGAAGGACGGATCTAGCAGGCAGCACTATAAGGCTGGATCTCAGCAGGTGTGGATGAGAGTTTCACTGGGAAGCACTACCATGCAGACGAGATGGAAGAAACTTCAGGATAGTCCATTTAGGACCAGGCAGACGAACAAGTGCAAGAGCTAACACTGGCTGGGCATGTGGTGCACTCTTGCAACCAGGCTAACCTACACAGCAAGACCCTGTCTCCCAAAAGCCAAATAAATTAATAAAATAAAAACTTAATCAAGAGTATAAAGTAGGAGATGGAAAAATGGTTCAGTGGTCAAGAGCACTCACTGGCTGCTCTTCCAAAAGATCTGGGTTCAATTCTCAATGGCAGTTCACATCTGTCTGTAACTCCATTTCCAGGGTTTCTGACACCCTCACACAGACATACATGCAGGCAAAATACCAATGAGCATGGGGGAAAAAAAGAGAAAAGTAGAGCTTTAGAAAGGAAAGCAGGTGGGGCTGGAGAGATGGCTCAGAGGTTAAGAGCACCAGCTGCTCTTCTAGAGGTCCTGAGTTCAATTCCCAGAAACCACATGGTGGCTCTCAACCATCTGTTATGAGATCTGGTGCCTTCTTCTGGTGTGTAAATATACATGGAAGCAGAATGTTGTATACATAATAAATAAAACCTTAAAAAAAAAAAAAAGAAAGAAAGGAAAGCAGCTAGTTCCACACCAAATAAGACCTAAGCATTAGAAACATAAATTAAAAAACCTGAGACAGGGCCAGGCGTTGGTGGCGCACGCCTTTAATCCCAGCACTTGGGAGGCAGAGGCAGGTGGATCTCTGTGAGTTCGAGACCAGCCTGGTCTACAACAGCTAGTTCCAGGACAGCCTCTAAAGCCACAGAGAAACCCTGTCTCAAAAAACCAAAAAAAAAACAAAAACAAAAAACCTGAGACAGGCTCAAATTGCAGGAAGAGTGAAAGGAACACTCATAAAGAAAGAGAAAGGAACTGGAGAGATGGCTAAGTGATTCAAAGCACTGCTTTTGTGGAGGACTTGGGTTTGGTTCTCAGCACCCAGCTCACAATCTTCTGAAACTCCAGTTCCATGAGATATGACATGGCCTCCATAAGCACCAGGCATACATGTGGTGCACATACATACATGCATGCAAATACACATATAAAATATTTTTTAAAACAGAAATGATGAGATATAGGTGAAGGAATAGGCATTACAAGGAACATTATTATAGAAAGTCTGACAAAGGAGAAAACCCAAAGTGAAAGTGAGTAAAAAACTGAAGAGTGCTAGCAGAGGATAAAAACTCTCTCAGAGTTTGACTAATCAAGACTACATAAAAAGCAACCACAAAGCTGGGCATTGGTGGTGTACAACTTTAATCCCAGCATTCTGGAGGGAGAGGCAGTCGGATCTCTTTGAGTTCGAGGCCAGCCTGGTCTACAAGAGCTAGTTCCAGGACAGCCTCTAAAGCCACAGAGAAACCCTGTCTCAAAAAACCAAAAAAAAAAAAGCAACCTCAAGGGAACACTACTAACTAGGCTGGGACAACAGGCAGCACTTGAGATATCAGTCAACCTTAAAACATAAGGTCAAATAACTATAAAACTAGTTATTCAAGTTCAAAATGAGGTTCCTCAGGACACTGAAAAACTAGATCTCACCGGGCTAGAGAAATGGATCAGCAGTTGGTTAAGAGCAATGGCTGCTCTTCCAGAGAATCTATCCCAGCATCCACATGATGGCTCACAATTGTTTATTATTCATTAGCTCCATTTCCAGGGAATCCACTGCCCTCCTCTGACCTTTGCAGGAACCAGGCAAGCACATAACATCCATATATAGATTTGGGCAAAACATTCATATACATAAAATAAAATAAATACATCTTTTAAAAAACAAACCATAGCCAGGGGTTGGTGGCACACACCTTTAATCCCAGCACTCGGGAGGCAGAGACAGGCGGATCTCTGTGAGTTCGAGGCCAGCCTGGTCTCCAGAGCAAGTGCCAGGATAGGCTCCAAAGGAAAAAAAAAAAAAAAAAAAAAAAAAAAGCATATCTCAGATTTAAAAATCTAGGACTCTGGCCACATTAAGTACTGGCATTACTGAGTTGTAGTTCTTAAAACAAGCGTTAAGACAGGAAAAGATATATAAAGATATAAACCTACATTAAGCTCAACTTTGGATTCCATGAGACGAGAATGATCCGCACAGTCCACCAGAAAAACTATCCCATTAATCGCTGGGAGATAATTCTTCCAAACCCGACGTGCTAAAAGACAAAATTTGTAGATCAACAAAACAGTTGACAAGTGAATAACCTAATGGTCTATAAAATGAGATTTGCTGAGCTCACCAAATTCTGGCCAATAGTAGTTAGAACAGAGGACACATATTGATGGCCTGTGAGCAAATCCTGAGTTCTGAAAACTAAGAGTTTCTGCCTGCCTTGACAAAGGGTAAACCTAGCAACTCCATTCCCATCTGTAACTTAATGGCTGTCCCCTTTGTTAAAGTTCGCCAAAATCTCCACCAGTCCCAATGCTATAAATGCAGAAAATAACGAACTAACCCGTTTGGGCCCTGAAGCAAACTTTGTTTGCAACCTTCAAGTGAAAATATGAAAATATGATAATATGATTTAATTGTTCATAGAATTTTAGTCCCATGGTAGTTCCTAATAGCTAATGAGCATGTGTGCAGACAGACTTGAGTGGTAGGCCTGGTAGGTACTTGAAACTCTCAGGCCAGGTACTCAGTTCAATATTTAAGTAATGCTTTTTGTTTGTTATTGTTCTAAGACACGGTCCCACAATATTATATAGCCTAGGCTGGCCTTGAACTCTCCATCTTTCTGCCTCAGTCCCCCAGTACTGAAATTACAGATCTGTACCAACATGCCAGCAATAAGTGAGAGATCATATATATATTTGTGACAAGACATGATAAATGTTTTTCAAAGAAGTACTTTAATTCACGATCATTTCAGGGCATTGGGGGTGAAGATTGAATTCAGTGAGCTACATTCTCAAAACTTAAGGGATTTGTTTTTGGAGACAGGATCTTCCCATGTGGTCCAGGCTGACACTGCAAGCACATGCCACCACACCCCGATTGTATGACTAAGGAGGCAGATGTGCATTGTCACCTGGCTGCCTCTGAGAGTGGGGTGGGAGAGAGAGGCTGAAGCTTTCACTTTCACTTCCTTGTCACACACTATTTATTACAAGCCTCTGCAGCCTTTATGAATTAAAATGTTAAAGTCACAGCAAATAAAAAAACATCGAGACACACAATACTGTAGTAACTCACATAAAATGGCAGTTACGCACACACCTGTAATGCTAGCGGCTGGGAGCCTGAGGTAGGAAGATCAAGAGTTCAGGGCCTAAGCCAGTGAGATGGTTCAGCAGGTAAGAGCCCTTCCACTGAGCCTAATGACCTGAGTCTAGTCTAACTCCTAGAGCCCACACAGTGGAAGTAAACACTTCCATTCCCACAAGGTGTTCTCTAAACTCACAGGTTTGCCAGAGCATGCAAACACACACAGAGAGAATAAATATTTTTAAATATTTGTTAAAAACAAACAAAAACCAGTTCAGGGCTTAGAGACGAGGTTCAGTATTTAAGAACATTTGCTGCTCCTCTAGAGTAGTCGTATTTGGTTCCCAGCACCACTGGCAGCCCACTTCCACCTGCAACTACAGCTCCAAGGGATCTAACACCCTCTCTGGCCTGTACCAGGCTGAGTCCACCCTCCCCCCCCCACACACACACACACAGCAGGGACTAGAGAGATGACCCAGTGGTTAAGAGTGTATACTACTGGACCTAAGTTCAGTTCCCAGCACCAAGATCTTCTACCTCTAGCTTCAGGAGGGTTCACTGCCTCTATACTCTGTCAGTACCTACATTCACACGCACACCCCCACACACAAAATTATAAATAAAAGTAGTATTTTCAAAAAAAATTTACAAGGCTGGAGAAATGGCTCAGAAGGTAAGAGTACTGATTGCTCTTCTAGAGGACCTGGGTTCTATTCTCAGCACCCACCTGAGAGATTACAAATGTCTATAATTCCAGTTCTGGGGGATTCAATACCCTTTTCTTGGCTCTTTGGGCACCAGGAACACATGGCACAGAGACATACACACAGGCAAAACACCCAGACAAAATAATTTAAAAGTAATGTATAGTGTAAATTAAAAGCAAATTAACAAATATCCATAGAAAGCACTTTATGGGAATCTAAGAGCCAGAGACACAGGCCGAATTGGGCAAAGTGGACTTAGAACTGAGCAAAAAGGTAATAGAAGATGTCCCAACTGTCCCAAATGAGCAGAGCACACAAAATATAGTTCAAGGGGTCACAAATACACAGTGTTCCTTTGGGAATTTTTGAGAAATTTAAAATTACTTGCTAAGTAATAATTTCCTACATACTCAAGTCCTACTGAATAAAGTATATAAAACAGACATGGTTACTAAACAGAAGCATGACATTTTAAGGCCAGTCTGATCTATACAAAATTTCAGGCCAGCCAAAGCTATATATTGAGATCCTGTCTCAAAAACACGACTATTAAATAATACATGTCATTGAGTAGACAAAGCTTCTCACAAATGATTCATAAAATAGATAACACTATGTATTAAAGAGACTAGCAAATCTGTACAAATTCTGTTAAGCAATCAGAATTCCCTGTATTATTTACACTTTTTAAAATATACAATTCAAATTAGAAAAACTCAGGCATGGTGGTGCATGCCTGTAATCCTAACACTGGGAGGTGAAAGCAGAGATGAAGGAATTCATGGCTAACCTGGGCTACATGAAACCTGTCTCAAAAAGAAAGTAGATGAAATAACTTCACTGAAGTAGTAAAACTCTAATCCTAAAGACAAGTAATTTACAAGGTAAAATGGGGAGGGGGTGGTGAGACGGCTCACTCAGGACCTGAGTTTGATCCCCAGAAACCATGTAAAGGTGGAAAGAAGTATCCGGTTACACCAAGTTGTCTCCCAATCTCCACAGCAGCATCACAGCATGCACACGCACACACAATCATTTAATTTTAAAAGGTTAAATGACACATCCTCACTCAGTCTCTTACCTTGCTCATGTCCACCAAGATCAAAAGTAGTAAAAGTCATTCCAGCAATTGTCAGTTCTTCTGAGGCTGAAAGTGCCAAAAAGGCAAAAATAAATAAACTTCCAACCAAAGGTCCAAGTGCTAGTCCTGAAAACCAATACTAACACAAATGTAATCACATTTTCGTTTTGTAACGAAAAGGGCACAGGGGGCTGGAGAGATGGCTCAAGAGGTTCAGAGCCCTGGCTGTTCGCTCTTCCAGTGGGTCTGAGTTCAATTCCCAGTACCCATATGGTGGCTCACAAACAACTGTAATGAGATCTGGTGCCCTCTTCTGGTATGCAGGCACAGATGCAGGCAGAACACTGTATACATAATAATTTTTATTTATTTATTTATTTTTGTTTTTCGAGACAGGGTTTCCCTGTGACTTTGGAGGCTGTCCTGGAACTAGTTCTTGTAGACCAGGCTGGTCTCTAACTCACAGAGATCCCTGCCTCTGCCTCCCGTGCTGGGATTAAAGGCATGCGCCACCACCGCCCGGCTAAATAAATCTTCAAAGAAAAAATTAAAAAAAAAAAAAAAAAAAAGGTACAGGAATGAAAACAGTCTTAGGCTAAAAAAGCTTCTATTTCCCTTTTCTCCAAGTTTTCTGCCTAAGATCAGACTGGGAGTTGTGTCTCACTACAGAATTGGTCAGCAAAGTCAGTGACTGAGATTCCAAAGATGTAGAGCAAGTGACCTGAGTGTGTCCATAGTAACTTGAACGTAATCTGCTTCAGGGGCCTCAATTAGTAACTGGGCTACATTAACTGGGGATTCATCCTCTAACATGACACTGACCATCAAAAGATCACCTGATATTCTGAAACTTACTGGGATGTAGTGTTGGTACGTGCTGGCCTAGTCTGTCATCTTTTAGCATGTGAAGAAGAGTGGTTTTGCCTGCATTGTCCAAACCCAAGAATACAAGTTTTCCAGATTTCTTGTAGAGTCCTGCAAGAGAAAAGAAAGTCTTAATGTTCTTCCCACCAAAGGCCCCTTAGATAGAAATTATTTGAGGAAATGTAGTTGCAACCTATAATGTAATCCATAAAAATGGCTTTACCTAGGAACTGAAGCACACTGCTGAAGCCATTATAGATCCACTCAAAGATGAAAGACATTATTGATGCTTACAACCTGTGTAAAACATGAAAACAACATTAACTTTTTCATGCCTTATTCTCTGATCATGACACATGTTCATAGACCCTTGTTTTCTAAACTAGGAAAGCAAAGTCCGTGATGGGAGACATGGCTCAGCAGTTAAGAATGTTGCTGCTCTTCTAAAGGACTCTCAGGACCCACAGGATGGTTCACAAATGTCTGTAACTCCAGTTCCAAGGGATCCAACACTCTCTTCTAGCTTCTGTAGTAAGCATGCATGCAAGCAAAACACTCATAAGACATAAAGTAAAAATCAATCTTGTGCCAGGTGGTGGCGGTGGCACACGCCTTTAATTCCAGTACTTGAGAGACAGAGGCAGGCAGATTTTTGAGTTCCAGGCCAGCCTTGTCTACAACATGAGCTCCAAGACTGCCAGAGCTACACAGAGAAACCCTGTCTCAAAAAACAAACCAACAAAAATAAATCAATCTTGCAAAGACCAACTAATCTCCTTCCCCCCGAGACACAGATTTTGCTCTCTGAAGGGAGACCTCTGGGAGTCTCTTATCGCAAATCCAGATACTCAGAGAACTAGGAGTTATACATACACTGTCCTCCTTTACTGTGAGATATACTACTCCAAGAAGCTGCCCAATCACACCCCTAGATAACCACTGCTGCCCCTACCAGTTAGCAACATTTTTAGGAATTCTGTGTCTTTAATAATCAAAATCAAGCCAAGTGGTGGTGGTGTTTGCCTTTAATCCCAGCACTTAGGAGACAGAGGCAGGAAAATCTTTGGCCAGCCCTGCCCACAGTGAGTCCCCAGACCACCCAAGACTACATAAAGAGATTCTATCTCAAAACAACCACAAAAAGAACCAAAACAAAACCATGCAAGAAGCATACATTAACCTGAATAAAAGATTTATTAAGCTATTCCACGCAGTTCTAAAAAAAAGTCATCCCAAATCTATCAATTGGCCTAATTTGTTCGGTTCCACTTACCAATACCCTTAGCCATCTTGCAGATATGTTCTGACTCACAAAAAGATATACGATTTTATAGAACAATGTAGGAATAAAAAAAAACTTTTGTAATAAAATTAAATACGTATCCATTTTATAACGTCTTAATTTCTTAAAATAAGAAATAGACATTCATAGGGGGCTGGAGAGGTGGCTCAGAGGTTAAGGGCACTGACTGCTGTTCCAGAGGTCCTGAGTTCAATTCCCAGCAACCACATGGTGGCTCACAACCATCTATTATGAGATCTGGTGCCCTCTTCTGGTGTGCAGATATACATGGAAGCAGAATGTTATATACATAATAAAATCTTAAAAAAAAAAAAAAGAATAGTCATTCATAATATAGCAAGATATACCAAAGCAAGTAAATATTTTATTTGTTCTTTAAAGACAGGGTCTCAACTTAGCACTGGACTGCTGGCATAAGGCATGTCAATTAACACAGACACCAACACTATGTTTTTCTAGTTCCTATAAACATCAGCTCTAAGTGTAGTTAAGAGGGAAGGATCTAGAAATAATGAAGAATCATAAAGACTCTGAGAGATCCACTTCCTGGTCACACTGAATTTTAACATCAGTACCTCAGTTTAGCACATAGAAGAAAAATCACTACTTTTTCAATAAGACAAACTTTAATCAAGATGCAGCCAACTGCAATCAGACAAAACTGTCATGAACAGTAGCTGGAGGAACTGTTATCCACAAGGTATGTATGTATATACATGTGTGTTCTTTTATCTTTTAAGAGACAGGATTGGCCGGGCGGTGGTGGCCTACCCCTTTAATCCCAGCACTCGAGGCAGCAGAGGCAGTCAGATCTCTATGAGCTCAAGACCAGCCTGGTCTACAAGAGCTAGTTCCAGGACAGACTCCAAAGCCACAGAGAAACCCTGTATCGAAAAAACAAGAAATAAAGAGAGCGAGAGTGAGACAGGATCTTTCTGTGTTGCCCACCAGGGCTTAAGCTAGCCTCCTGCTTCAGCATCCTGAATAGCTACCATGGAAAGCCTCTTCAAATATGCTAGATGAAAAGCAAACTATCTAATTATTGGGGCTAGGTCTTAGAACCTACTTCATGCTTACTCCATTCAGCTTTTCCAAAACAAGAACAAAGTTTGGTCCGAAGTACAGACAAAACGGTGGCACACAGAACACATTTAGCATGTTAAGTGATAGCCAGGAAGGGTAGTACACACCTGTAATCTTAGCACTCAAGAGGCTCAAGAAAAATCACAAGGTCAAAGTCAGCCTAAGCTATATATAATGACCCTGTCTCACAAAGGGTGGGGGGGGGAGCGGGAATCAGGCATGATGGCCCGTGCCTGTAATCCCAGTACTTAGGAGGCAGAAGCAGAGTATTAGGAGTTCAAGGACAGTTTCAGCTGTATAGTGAGTTGAAGCCAACCTGAATCATGAGAGGTCCGATCTCCAAAAAATAAATAAAAATTTGAGGAGGGGAGGGTGAAACATCGCTCAGTGCTAGGGAGGCAAACTTAGCTAACATGCATGTCCCTGTTTGATTCTTAGCACTAACAAACAACCAAACACACACACACACACACACACACACACAGAGAGAGAGAGAGAGAGAGAAGAGAGGAGAGAGGAGGAGGGGGAGGGCTTTATCCATAAACATAGCACTTTAAGAAGCCCAGTAACAACTGGGGTTGGGGGTGGGACTTGACAGTTTAAAATAAGGCTATTACAAAACCAAAGAAATACAATATAATGTACATCTTTGGGTTCTAAAAAATCTTTACAATCTAAACAAAGAAGGAAGTATATGGAAAAGCACCACTACATATTCCCATCATAATTGATCATTAAAACATGACTGTGAGTATTGGAAGATTGGTGTGTGTGTGTGTATGTGTGTGTGTGTGTGTGTGTGTGTGTGTGTGTATACTTTATATTTCTATAATGTTTCTAGAAAAGAAAGAAAACACATATAAATTATCCATTCTGTGCTACTTTTGAAATAAATTGTGCATTTCCATCATGAAAAAAAAGAGAAGTCCAGTAACAAATACATATTTAAATTTACTGTAGGTAAATAAAATATATCTTTCTTCTCCAGTTCTCCAAATGAGACACCCTCTCTTGTGTATTTCACTTTATTCTTGGAGAAGCTCAGTTCATCTTTAACAGGCTATACTCCTACTGTGGCCACTCTTTACAACTCAACATTTCTACATTCATGTGTACTGGTCTGCTGTCATTAGTATAGGTAGGTTACTCCTACATTTTTTACATCTTTTCAGAAGTATTCACAAGATGGACACGGCATTGTAAACTATAATCACAGCACTTGGGAGCCTGAGGCAGGAAAATGAGCTTGAGTTTGTAGCAGCTTTGCCTACATATTAAGTTCCAGGCCAGCCTGGGCTACACAGTGAAACTCAATTTCAAAAAACAAAGAAAAAAAAAAGAAAAGAAAGCATTCTCAACCTGGTTAATTTCATGTGCCACTTAAGGAAATGTTTTTTTAAAGTGGTAACTGAGTTACTTTGATTTTCTAACTTATTTTCCTTTTCAGTTCTTGTCTTAAAAGCCCTATAAAGTCTTCCCACCAAAATGATATAGGAAAAGTATTAGAATGAATGAATTCTTCAGGGATGTTAAAAAAAATAGTAACTCCTACCAGCCCCAGGAGTTGAGTTGTACTGCTGCCCAAAGTGAGTAAATGGTCTCTGTCCTTGAGATCTCAGGATCTGAACCAATCCATCCATCGGCAACCTGTCCATATCTCACTACATCCCCTCACCAAATCTACCAAGCAGGGATGTCTGGCCTCATTAAACAAGATGAAAACGTGGACACTCTTAGGCTACCTGTCTTGTTCAAGACTGTGTTGCTGAAAGTGTCAGTTCCAAGGACTTAAAACTCTAGCCTAAAACGGGAGCCTTTCCTGCTAATGTAAAATCACAACCACCAAACTTCCAAAAAGGAAACTTACTTTCTCTAACCTACACAGACGATAATCTTCCCAAGAACACACCTTGTTTCTTCTCTATTCTTCATCTACTCTATTATCTATAGACTGTTAAGACCAACATGAAAATCAACACAATTCCTGAACCTAAAGTAAAAGCGTGCAAATATCCAAGAGTGGTGGAAACAAACAAAGAGAAGCCCCAAAATGACCACTGGCCAATAAAAACGTACTCATTACTTAACAGGTACTCCAGACGAACCTGGGGTAGAAAGTAGCTGGTTATTACCTAAGGAATTCTGCGCTGCTACGGGGTAAATGTCAAAGACCAGCTCTCTGCCAATTCCCCCTAAATCTGTCAACCTGAGCAGATGGAAGCTAGATACTGAGAAAACACCAGAACGAGGGAGAATACTTAGAAAGGGAATTTGTTACCATCCTCACCTGGGTAAAAAAAAAAAAAAAATGATGAAGAAAACACTCATCTACAATAAACGCCAGAGAGAGAATTTTCCCATGCACAGGGGAAAAAAAGAGGAGGTGTTGGTAGAAGGAGTGACCATCGGGTTCCAGACAAAATGCCCAGAGGCTGAACGTGGGGCTCGAGCGCCCGCTCGGTACCTCCGTGGCCCCGGGTCTGCAGAACCCAAGGATGGGCTCCCAGGGCTCCAGCTGGCCTCACGAAGGACCGAGGCTCCTGGGCCACGGAGGCCACGAAGCCGTCCCAAAAGCCCGAACGCCGCCACGCCACCCCACAGCGGCGGCCCGTCCCCGCCCAGAGCCGGCCCGCGGAACCGCCTGCGTGTCACTTCCCCCCCACCCAGCCCCTCCACAGCGGCCCCCGCCCCGACCTCCGCTGCCGCCCACCCCGAGCCCAATGCCCCTCTGCCTCGTCCTCTGCTTGGGCCCCGACTCACGGCCCGAGGGGCTCCTCCCGCGGTGGCTGGCGGCGCGACCCTCCCTCAGAACACACAGACCAGCAGTACCCGGGACCGCCAGCTACGCGCCGGATGTGCGTCACGCCCCTCCCACGGGACTTCCGGGCACGCACTCGCCTCGCCCCTTTTAGCGTCACGCCGTTCCGCCGGTAGGTACCGCCCTAGCAGCCACTCAGGCGGCGGAGGGGCGGGCCCAAGGAGTGACGTATGCTCCGGGTGCGGCCCCGCCCTCTCCCTGAAGGTGCTCGAGAGGCGCAAGACGTGGCAGTGCCTGTCAGGCGGCCCGGGCTTCTGTCCCCAAGTTAAGCAGCTACTCCACCCCGGGGCTACCAATCCCAGGACGTTTCTAGGCGCACCTGCGACGCCCGAAGTGGAGGCTGCCTGATATAGGGAGACTCTAGGACAGTAGAACTGACTTTGGTGAGCTCAGCCTAGGTGGATGCCACCAAGTCATTGTTTTAAGTTGCTTTCCCTGTCTTCGGAAAGCTTATTTTTATTTTTATTTTTTTTAAACGTAATAAAAGAAGCAAGAGTTAATAAGTGCCAGGCGGTAAACTGAGTACTTCATCTAATTTAACCCTCGTTACCATGCTATGAAGTAGCCCCCCTTGAACGCCCATTAAATGGCTCATCGGGTAAAGGTGCTGGTTTGCTACCTGTATTAGCCAGGGCTCTCAAGGAAACAGAGTTGTCCCGGCATTGTGGTGCATGCCTTTAATCCCAGTCCTTGGGAGGCTGAGGCATATGGATCTCTGAGTTCCAGGCCAGCCAGAGTTACATGGTGATACCCTGTCTCAATAATAATAATAATAACGAAGGAACAGAGCTGAAAGAGTGAATATACATATGTAATTTTAAGTCTTTTTAGAGCCAGGCGGTGGTGGCGCTCGCCTTTAGTCCCAGAACTCGGGAGGCAGAGGCGAGTGGATCTCTGTGAGTTCGAGGCCATCCTGGTCTACTGATCGAGTTCCAGGATAGCCTCCAAAGCTACAGAGAAACCCTGTCTCAAAAAAAAAAACATATATATATAATTTAATATATATTAATATATATTAATATATATATATAATTTAAATTTATATATATATATTTTAAATTTATATGTATGGGTATTTTGCTTGCATAGATGTCAGTGTTCCATGTGCATGTCTGGTGCCTGTAGGGTCCAGAAGAGGGTGTCATTTCCCCTCTTCTGGACTAACTAAAAGAGGATTTATTTGAGTGTCTTACAGGCTGTGACCTGAGTAGTCCAACAACGGCTGTCTCCCAGTGGAAGGCCAAGAAGTGAGTAATTGTTCAGTAATTGAGTAACTGAATGTCTCAGCAGTTCCAATCTGATGCTGGGGATCTAGGGAACTGCTAGATAGCCAAAAGTCTTCAGTCCGAGTTGGAATCCCAAAGGAAGTAGGTCTTAATATCGATGAAGGAATGCCTCAGCAACAATAGAGGAACTTGCCAGTATGAGTGAGGGTAAATAGGCAAAAAACAAAAGCTGCCTTCTTCCATGTCCTTTTATGTGGGCTGCTAACTAGAATTTGTGTCCCACATTTAAGGTGGGTCTTCCCACTTCATATGAGTCAGTCAAGAAAAATCCCTCTCAAGTGTATCCAGCTGCTTGGGCCTTAATTAATTCCATATGTAGTCAAGTTGACAACAAAAATTAGCAATCACACTGCTCAAAGATGTAAGACTGACAACCTGAGTACAATTGCCAGAACCTGCATAAAAGGTTGTGGGTCTCTGCAAATGCCAGAGCTGGCAAAGTAACCCGTTCAACACAACTTAGCCAGCGTTGGCTCAAACTTCTAGAGTCTGACGCCCGGCAGTTTAATTTTTAGGCATATTTAAGTACAGTACAATTTTGGAAACGTTTCCTAATAACGATTATCTCAATCCCATGTGCACAATAATGCTTAAGCTGTGACTACATCAAAACTCTTTTGCAATGTATAACCTCTTTTTTGCAATGTTGAGCCCTTCCATAAAAATGGGTTCTATAGCTTAAGGGTCTAAGGGAGGATGTGGTGTGGTCTCAGTCCTACAGATAGCATAGAGGTCACCAAGCTATAAAGTACATGTGACATCTGGGGGAGGGGGGAGGTGTCAATCTCCAGCATCCACATGGCAGCTCACAACTGTCTGTAACTCCGGTCCCAAGAGGGATCCAGCACCCCTTTCTGACCTCCAAGGTCACTTCAAAACTGTAATTTGTTACCATTATGAATTGTAATGTAAATATCTGTGTTTTAGGATGGTCTTAGGTGACCCCTGTGAAAGGGCTCATTCCACAGGTAAAGAACTACTGCTTTAGAGCTTAAGTTTGAGAAGATAGGTGGGGGGTATGTGATTTAAGAAGAAGAGAGCACAGAACCCAAGTTGTGGGTATGGGCTTCTCAAGAGGGTGGCACTTGTCCAAGCCTGTGGTTTATAACAAGGCTTAAAGATTAAGCAAAACTGGGCTTGAGCGATGACTAAGTGGTTAAGAAGGCATACTGTTCTCACAAAGGACCTGAGTTACATTCCATTGAGTAGCTCACATCCTGTAATCACACCCCCAGGACTGCACTCATGTCAATACCTACACACAAATACACATAAAAGGTTTTTTTGTTTTGTTTTGTTTTTTTAAGTTTTGAGATTGGAGATGGTTTTGCTCTTTTAGAGGACCCGTTTGGTTTTATGTTGAGTGGCTCAGAACTTCCCCAGGGGATCTGATGTCCTCTTCTGGCTTCCACAGGCACTTGTACTCATGTACACATACCTATCCACCCACCCACAAATAAATATACATGGTCAAAAATGTATCTTTGGGGACTAGACAGATGATTCAGTGGTTAAAAGTACTGGCTGCTCTTCTAGAGGACCTGGGCTCAATTCCCAGCATTTATATGGCAGCTGACAACTGTCAGTAACTCCAGTTCAGATCTGACCCCCTCTTCTGACCTCTGAAGACAACAGGCACACATATACACTATGAAGTCCTGGCTGGCCTGGATGCTGGTATATGGACCAGGGTGACCTTGAACTCAGAGACTCATCTGTCTCTGTCTCCCAAGAGCTGTGATTAAAGCTATGTGCCACCATGTCCATCTAAAATCCTTTTAATTTTTTTAGCTGTTTGTGCACTTAAATGCAGTCCCTGCAGAGGCCAGAAGAGGGTGTCATTATCCTCTAGAGCTGGAGTTACAGGTGGTTGTAATTTATCTGGTGCTGGGAATAGGAGTTGGGTCCTCTAGAAGAGCAGCAAGCATCCAAATCCAGAGCCATCTCTTCAGGCCCTAGGATCATTTTTGAGACAGGGTCCCACTATCTTACTCAAGTTGTCCTTAACTCACTTTTAATCCATGCAGGCCTTGGTCTCATAGCCCCTTGAATTGCTAGGACCATAGGCTCATACCAAGCCTAGAGATCTTGAGGATTCCAGTTTAGCAATGTGGTAACTCCTGGATGGATTCCCACGAGGGCATTTTGGGAGATGGTGGAGTAGGAGGTGACGATGTAGATCACTAGGTTTGTACCCAACCTCATCTTGCCTCTTTCTGACTGCTACAGAGTTCCACTGCTCATTTCTCACCTCAGGTCCAAAGCAATGGATCCAGCCAAGCTTGGCCTGAAACACATGAGCCAAAATAAACCTTTCTTCCTTTAGACTTTCTCTCAGGTATTTGACCATAGTAACATAAAACTAACACAGTGACATTTTACCAAAAAGGAGACACAGGTGAGGAATAAGCACATGAAAGGTGCTTGACATCATTAGCCATGACAAAAATGCAAACTAAAATAACAAGGAGACATTATTGTGCATCTAATGGAGACAGGAGGATCACCAGAGCTTGCTGTCAGCCAGTCTAGCCAAATCAGCAAGCTCCAGGCTCAAAGACAGATCGCCTCAAACCAAAAAAAAAAAAAAAAAAAAAAAAAAAAAAAAGAGACAGCTTGGCTCAGTTAGTAGTGTGTATTGACTGTTCTTGCATAGGATTGGAGCTCAATTTCCAGAACCCACATCAGGCAGCTCACAAACACCTGTAACTCCAATCTTTCTAGTTCCAAAGGCCATGGGCTCAAAAATTGTTCTGGCTGGTAACTTCAGTGCAATGCAAGTGATTTAAGGGTTCAGTGCATTGAGTAAAAGGTCAATGTCATGCTTACTTCAACCTTCAATAAAGGTTTGGCTTTCTGCTAACATAACACTAATTTAAAAGCTTTTGCTTAAGAATGTGATCCCAGAAACTAGGCATAGAACAAGAAAGACTTCTACACACACACACACACACACACACACACACACACACACACACACACACACACACGAGATTCCATTCTCAGATCCCTAAACACAAACAGCTTATTTTTTTTTTTTTTAAGTAAACACTTACAATGTTGTTCAGGTTATCCTGGAACTTGCAATGTAGACCAGAATGGCCTTGAACTCAAGAGATCTGCCTACCTGGCCTGATCTCCCAGTACTTGCCCTGTAGTCCCCACACCCTAAGCCCCAATCTCATGGCCTGGAAAAAAAGAAAAAAGTGTCTGTTCTCTCTCTTTTTTTTTTTGGGGGGGGGGTTTCGAGACAGGGTTTCTCTGTGGCTTTGGAGGCTGTCCTGGAACTAGCTCTTGTAGACCAGGCTGGTCTCGAACTCACAGAGATCCGCCTGCCTCTGCCTCCAGAGTGCTGGGATTAAAGGCATGCGCCACCACCACCACCCAGCCACTGTGCAGTTTTTATCTAATAATATAAAATGGAATTCTAAGACTACTGTTAGGAAACAAACACTTGGAAGTACCCACAACACCTTGGTAACGTTGACTCTAGAGTAAAAAAAAAACCTAAACCAAGTTTTCCGCAAAATAATTTTATTTCCTAATACAGTAAACATATACATCCAGTATGTGTTCAGCTTGCACATCTATGCACAAATGACTTCCGTGTCACAATGGCTTTGAGAGCTAATGTGGTAAAAGCTGTCTTGGTTGAGATGTCAAGTGTCTGGATGGCTAACCTTCTGAACATATTGGACTGGCCACAGCAGAATCTGCTTCAGTAGGTTAAGTTATAGAAATGTAAAGCTGTGAAAAGTGACTACAGTTTTTGCATCTAATGCTTCCAGGTGAACAGGATGCAGCAGGATCAGCTTGGATTCCTGGGCATCTCAGTTTTTCTGGTGATGGAACCATTTATCCACTGTATCCAGAAAAAAGAAAAACAAGTTAGAGTCTCTGCTAAGAACCCAAATTATCAACATAGAACAAAGAGAGAGCTGGGGATGTGGCTGAGCAGGAGAGAATGCTTGCCTACCAAGGAATACCACAGGGCTTTGCACAGCTTCTCCTCTAAATGACCACTAGAACATACATGCAAAGCCACAGTCAAAAGGCTAGTTCTTAGCACAGAGCTTACACCAGGGCAGCCTTGTTCATTCTCTTCCCTCACTTCTATCTTTCCCTGTGTCCCTGTTTTGAAATGAGGTCTCATATACTCTTGGCTGATCTGAAACTCACTATGCAGCCCAAATATCTTCAAACTCTTGGGTACTAGAGATTAAAGGTATACACCACCATGCCAGATTGAATTATTTTAAGCAGGAGACCCCTTTTCTCACCAGAATTTAGATTCATTTTTCTTTTCTTTCTTTCTTTTTTTTTTTTTTAAAAAATTTTACTTATTTATCCTGTATACAGTATTCTGCCTGCATGTATGCCTGCATGCCAGAAGAGGACACCAGATCTCATTATAGATGGTTGTGAGGTACCATGTGGTTGCTGGGAATTGAACTCAGGACCTATGGAAGAGCAGCCAGTGCTCTTAACCTCTGAGCCATCTCTCCATCCCCTTTCCTTTGTTTTTTTTTTTTTTTTTTTTTTTTTTCAGACAGGGTCTTTCTACATAGACCAGGCTGGCCTTCAGCCTGGGATTTCTGTCTCAGCTTCCAGAGTGCTGGGATTACCACACCTGTCACAGAGATCTCTAAGATCTAAGGAGGGGATAGAGCTATTTTTCTGAGTGAAGCAGGCAATGTCTGGATGAGAACACAGCCCGTGCTGGGAAACTCCCACAGTGGCCACTGGAATTTGAGGGGCCGGAGTGGTAGAAATACAGTGTCTCATCATTCCCACACACACCGTAGAACTTTAGCATAGTTTGCCAAGTAAAGTAAAGACAGGCACAAAAAGACTGAATTGTGGACTCTTAAAAGTGTGGAATTCTGCAGAGGTAGAGAATGGTTGCTGGAGGCTGAGGGTGGGGGAGGCTAGATGGAAGGGGGAAACAGAAGTTCAAAGGGCACACCATCCATGTCTGGTAAGAGCAATGAGCTTTATTTAATGGAATGGTGACTGTACTCCTAATATTAGTATCTTCTTCCTGCTGCTGGGGAATGAACACAAGTCTTCTAGCGTGTGAACACACTCTACACCAGCCTACACTCCTGGGTCCCATTATATATTTCAAAATGGCTACAACTGTAGATTTTAAATGTTTGCCCACAAATAAGTATGCAAGGTGATAGAAATGCTCGCTTGATCTAATCTTTCCATATTATAAACACACTGCAAAACTTATATTTATACCTATATATAACTATTTTTCAAGTAAAGATAGAGATAGATAGATAGGTAGGTAGGTAGATAGATAGATAGATAGATAGATAGATAGATAGATAGATAGAATTTCAAACAGACATGTAATTTATGACTGTAGTGGACTCGGGTCTTACCATCTGTCGGTAGTGAGCAGGCAGATTCACAGGGTGGCGGCAACTAAAATAAAACATCAAACTATTAAAATGTTGTCTAACCCCAGGAGGGAAAGCTAAAAGCATACTGGTAAAATTGGAAAACAACAGGCAGGAGAATACCAATTTTCAGTCCCTAAAAATAACCTACAGGAACAGTGTGATCTGCTAAGACAGGGTTCACAACCTCTTGGGGATCACTTAACAGATATTTATATTATGATTCATAACTGTAGCAAAATTATGGTTATGAAGTAGCAATGGGATAATTTTAAGGTTGGGGTCACCAAAGCATGAGGGTCACAGAATTGTGAAGGTTGACAACCACTGTGCTAAGAGATCAATATATACAAGTCTCTTTCAATTTTTAAAAGAAGATCTACTCTATTTTATGTGTATGGGTATTTTGCCTTAATATGGGGTGCACCACATGCATTCCTAGTGGCCATGGAAGTTGAAAGAATGAGTCAGGTCCCTGGAACTAGAGTTATATATGGATAGTTGTAAGCCACCATAAGGATGCTGGGAATTGAACCCTGGTCCTCTGCAAGACCACAAAGTGCCCTTAACTAATGAGCCATTTCTCCAGAGCCCGTATACAAGTGTCTTTTTTCTTTTTTAAAATAAATGTTATTTAAAACAAGTACTTTAATAACACATATAAAAGATTGTTTTTTAAATAAAACCTAGTATGCATGCATCATGATTCCATTTTCCCTAGCCCCTGTGTTTTTGTTTTGTTTTTTTAAATAGGGTTTCAGAGTATATAGCTCAGGCTAGCACGGAACGCTCAGCAATTCTCCTGACTCAGCATCCTGAGCCACCATGCCGAGTTTTGTTTTTCCTGTTCTGCTCATTTTGTCAGCATCCATGTATAAAAGAAGATGAATCGAAATGCCTTGGACTCATCATCAAGTTTCCTTTTGTAGTGACCTATTGGTGAGGCAATGGGAAGTCATTTCCTCTGGCTTGCCAATTTTGGTGGCATAAATGAAAATCTTCTTTTTTTAAAAAAAGATTTATTTATTTATTATGTCTGCAGTGTTCTGTCTGCATGTATGCCTGCAGGCCAGAAGATGGTTCTGGGAATTGAACTCGGGATCTCTGAAGAGCAGCCAGTGCTCTTAACCTCTGAGCCATCTCTCCAGCCCCATGAAAATAGGTTTTTCTTGAAAGAAAGAAAGACAGAAAGAAAGACAGACAGAAAGAGGGAGGGAGGGAAGAGAGAGAGAGAGAGAAAGATGTCTTTAGTTTGACTTTATGTCTATAAGTGTTTTGCCTATATGGACATCTGTGCAACATGTGTGTCCAATGACCCAGCTCCCCTTGGAGCTGGAGTTACAGGTGATTGATTGTAAGGCACTATTTGGATGCTGGGAACAGAACCTGAGTCTTCTGCAAAAGCATCAAGGGGTCTTAACCACTGGGCCATCTTGTCCAGCCCCACAAATGAAAATAATTTTTTAAATGATTAGTTCAATCTTTTGCTAAATCCAAATTAGATGTTTGTTTGTTTGTTTGTTTTTCGGGACAGAGTTTCTCTGTGAAACAGTCCTGGCTGTCCCGAACTCTCTGTGCAGACCAGACTGGCCTCAGACTCAGCAATCTGTCTCCCTCTGCCTCCTGAGTACTGGGATTAAAGGCATGCGCCACCACTGCCCTGCCAAAACAGATTATTAGTAACTGTACAAAGGCCGGGTATGGTGGCACACACATACTATTAATCCCAGCACTCAGCAAGTAGAGGCAGGCAGAGCTCTATGACTTTAAGGCCAGGACTATACAGGGAGACTCGGTCTCAAAAAAAAAAAAAAAAAAAAAAAAAAAATCCTATAAAAGCCAGGTGTTGCTCTCCTGGATGGTATGTCTTGTGAGAATGTTCTGTACCATGCATCATTCCTGCATTTATTTCTGAAGTGTGCTTAACTCCCTTGGTCTTGCTTCAAACAAGTCAACTAACTACTTATTTGGTCTCTTGTGGAAGATGGTTTGACAGGTGATGGGCTGTAGGCTACTAAGTACATTCAGCAATCACTTTGGTTTTTACAAGTTATCTACTTTGTAATCTGTACAACTTAGGGTTGACCTGGACCACCCTTTAGCTTTCCCCTCAAATATCTATTTGTCCATGTTCAGAGTTCTGACAAGATGTTACACAGTAATATGCACACAAAAGACATTCAAATACTTGTTGCAACTAGTGTTTCTTCCCATGGAGCACCCTATCTTTCAGCCACCCAGTCATCTTTCAAAAGCAAACATTACTTACAGCATCCACAATGGCCTTGGCAGCATCAGGATCACATTTGAAGGGGCTCTCCAACACTGTGGTGTTCATGCTATTGAATGAAATTAACATAATCAGGAGATAAAAGAACAATACAGTCTTCTTATACATTTTTAAAAACCTAAGTTTGATGATGGTAGACCACATGGCTTTTTTGGGGGTAGGGGTGGGTTGTAACAAGGCCTCATAATGTAGCCCTGACTAGCCTGGAACTCAGAGAATACTGGGATTAAAGATAAGTATCATCATGCCTAGACCACATAGCATTTAAATTTGGTTTAATTGGAAGCTTTCTTGCCTATCCTAAACATTCTAGTTATTTATTTGGTCAAAGTACAAATGCTCTTGAGGTTGATTTATTTCACATCTCTTAATAAATTTATACTTAAAAATCTGAGATTAAATCCTCTATAGTACTCACTAAAATAGCTGAGGAATGCAAATTAAATTCTGAAATGTATCTTCCCCAATTCTGGGGGAAAAAAATGAAGGTAAGAAAAAAAGGCGGTGCCTTGGTGGTGCATGCCTTTAATGCCAGCACTCGGGGAGGCAGAGGTAGGCAGATCTCTGTGAGTTCTAGGCCAGCCTGGTCTCCAGAGCTCCAGAGAGAGTGCCAGGATAAGCTCCAAAGCTACACAGAGAAACCCTGTCTCAAAAAAACAAAAACAAAAACAAACAAAAAGCCAAAGAAACCCTGCTCCCATCAGTGTTGGTAAAGCTTTTTCCTGGTAAGAAAAAATACACGCCTTAAATCCCAGCACTTCAGAGGCAGAGAGGCAAGCAGATCTCGAGTTGGAAGGCAGCCAAGGCTACAGATAAACCCTGTCTCAAAAAACAAAAAGGCTTATTCATGAAATGGATTAGACAGTAATGGAATCTTATACAATCTAATGAATTGTATTAAGATTGTGAATACTTAGGATGTAGTCTTAAAATTAAAAAGCATAATATAATCCTAATGTTTAAAGAATATTTTACACACACATAAAGGACTGATAAGAAAAAACAAAACCTTACAAATAGGTGCTTCTAGGAAAAACTATAATTTTATTTGTTTTTATGCAGCTGAGGTTTTTTTGTTTGTTTGTCTGTTTATTTGGGGTTTTGTTTGTGTGTTTGTTTTGTTTTCCAAGACAGGGTTTCTCTGTGTAACAGCTCTGGCTGTCCTGGAACTTGCTTTGTAGATCAGGCTGGCCTCAAACTCAGATATCTGACTGCCTCAGCCTCTGAGTGCTGGGATTAAAGGCGTGGGCCCCCACCACATGGCTTGCAGCTGGGATCGTGAATGTGTTAGGAAAGCATTCAACTAGTGTTAACTCCCAACCCTTTTAAAATTGTATTTTATTATTTACCGAGACAGGGTGTCTCCTGTAGTACATGTTCGCCTCAAATTGGCTATAAAACTAGGGATGATCTTGAAGAAACTTCTGATTACTGGAATAACAGGCATGAGCTAGCATACCTGGCTTATGCAACAATGGGGTGGAATACAGGGATTTGTGCATGCCAGGCAAGCACTGTATCAACTGAGTTACATCATAGCTAAATTTTAAATTATGATTAAGATTGTGTATCTTCAGCAGGGCAGTAGTGGCAAACAGCTTTAATCCTAGCACTCAGGAGGAAGAGGCAGGATCTCAGACAAGCTCTCTGCCTTTGAGGTCAGCCTGGTTAACAAAGCAAGTTACAGGACAGTCAGGAAGGGCTACACAGAGAAACCCTGCCTTGAAAACCAAATAAACAAACAAATAAATAAATAACATATATTGTGCATATATGCACAATGGTAGAGGACAATTTATGGGCTACAAGCTTGGTAGCAGGTGCCTTTACCTTATGAGCTAGCTATCTTGAGGGCCACACTTTGTTTGTTTATTTTGGTTTTTTCTTTCGGTATTGGGGCCTGACAGGTATTTAAGATAAGTGGAATGCGTTTGGTTAAGCTCAGTCTCCTCTATCTGTTTCATGTTTGGCAAGTGTTAACTGCTCAATTAACAATAACTATTAGCACAAGTGGGAGTAAATCAGGGAGCATGGTAGATACTGGTTTGAGCTAAGACTGCTTTCTTGGTGGCAGTTAGTTCAAATCAATAAATATTGATTCCCACAGAGCTGGAGCAGTCATCAGATTACAAACCCCCAGAGAGCTGAATGAAACATGACTGGAATGAAGCCAATCCTGCTTCCTAGGAAATGAAGCCACAGCCATGGATATATGGTCTATGCTGTCCCACCAACTGTAAAACCATGGTGGCGAGAACAGTAGCCGCCACGGCAACCTTCAGACACATGGGGGCCACCTTGCTCCTGAGACAGCTTTTGTTTCTCTGGAACTTTGAAGCAGTGGTGATGTGCTCCAGGCAATCTGAAGAGAAGCTTCCAGACTCTCTACATCATCCCAGCTCACACCTTCACACATTCATATCAGAGAATACCAACACAGGCACTCACCTCTGTCGGTTACATTCTGAGCTCCCAAGCTCACAAGCTCTGACCTCACTATCATCCTTATGAATCTAGTCTGTGTTTGTATAGGGAAGATTTTTTTTTAAAGATTTATTTTCATTATTTTCAGTTATGTGCAGGTATATGTGTTAGCCTGTAGATATATGCATGTGACCTGAGGAGGCCAGAGGTGCAGGATCCCCTGGAACTGAGTTAGAACAGTTGTAAGCCACCTGAGGTCCTGGGAACCAACCTTAAAGAGCATCAAATGCTCTTAACCCTTGATCTCTCCCCTCTAACCCGCTTACAAAGGAGCTTATGGGAAGTTTTAAGTTATTGATTCATTATCTTGAGTAGAAACTAGCAAAATCAATTTTTATTTTTATTCTACTTACTTATTTGTTGAGACAGGGTCTCAGCATGTAGCCTTGGATGGTCTGGAACTTGCTATCTAGACCAACTACTTCGAACTCAGAGATCTACTTGTCTCTGCCTCTGAGTGCTGGGAATAAAGGCGTGTACTACCGCACACAGCATTTTTTTAATTTTTAATTTTATTATTGTGTATGTGTATGATATGTGTATACGTGGAAATGCACATGCTATGGCACACATATGGATGCCAGGGGAAAATTTAGGAGTTCTCAGGGCTTGAATTCTGGTCATTAGGGTTGTGCAGCAAACAATTTACCCCCACTGAATCATCTAACTGGACCTAGTTTTTTTTCCAAGTACATATAAGAGTAGTGTCATACTAAGGCAGGCAAGTATGGGAATAATTTTGTATACCTGGGAATCTACTCGGTTTGGGTTATGTACACCATCCCTATCTAATAATGTATTGGCAACCTAGCTACTTTATGTTCAAGCACTGTATATCTATCCCTCTGAACAAGGCACCTAAATATAGTCCAACTTTCTCTACCCCTGACGAGCATTAAAAAGAGACAGTCTGTATTCAAATATATTTCCAATGTATCCTGTATTAAGAATAGAAAAGCAATTTAATCTGAACTGGTTTTTGAGTATATGGGTAGGAAGGCAAAACTGTGTCTTCTAACACCTTTTAGGGAGAACTCCCTTATTAACATCTTATGATTATGCATAATTATGCCTGCATGATTATGAGAAGGGACTTGTCCAATAGGAAAAGTAAGTATATGACCCAATCTATCAAGACAGCTATCCCTTTCTAATCTGTATCAAAGCTCCACTTTGGAAAGACTTATTTGGCTACTGTTGGCAAATCTGTGTTTTATTTTAGTTCTTTGATGAGGAGGTGTTCTGGAAACACCTATATAGACCCTGACCACTGGCAACATTCCAATCTCTAAAATGTTTGGTGTAAAAGGCATAGAAACAAAGAGTTAACACTTACCAGCTGATTCCTTTCCCATCTGTTTTCTTAGTCACTAATGCTTTCCAATAATCATGAGTGCTGTTAATAATGTCAATTGCAAAATCCTGTAATTTGAAAACAGGCATTAGGACAGTAGAAAGGAGGACTTTTTCCATCATGTTTTCTCAAACTTGATACTATCTCTTTTGAATCAGGAAGTGACTTAACAAAAGAAACTTTTGTTTCCAAAGGAAGGGAACACTTACATAAATAAAAGGCCAAGACTATCTTGCATATGAGTAATTTTTGGTGGTGGTGCTAGGGATCGAGTCCAGGGTCTTATGTATACTAGGCAATCACTCTACTACAGAAGTATATCCTTCTCTCTCTCTTCTTTCATGAATCTTTGGATGGGAATGATGGGGGATGTCCTTCTGTATGCTATGAATATGTTTCTTTTATTGGTTGATGAATAAATAACTGTTTTGGCAAATGGACGGGCAGGATTTAGCCAGGTGGGAAATCCACACAGGTCTAGAGAAAAGTTGTAGGTGGAGTCAAGTAGGCACCATGTACTAGTGAGGAAGCTAGAGATCCTGGCATCACTGGTATGCCAAGACCACATGGGGATACACAGATTAATAGAAATGAGTTAATAATTAAGAGAGAGATAGCCAGTAAGAAGCCCGAGTCATCAGCCAAACAGTTTAGAATTAATATAAGGAACTGAAGGGCTGCAGGACGGGGCTGGACCGAAACCTCCGTCTACATGGGAACATCATACTTTTAATTGTAAGTCTCAATATAAATGATCTAAAGCTACATACAGTAATGAAAGATAACATTACCTTGCCTTTAAATTCTGCATTGAATGCAAACTCATTTTCTGGTTTTCCATCAGGAACCTTATACCTTCTAAACCAGTCAACAGTAGCTTCTAAGTAGCCAGGTTTCAGCCGTTCCACATCAGAAATGTCTAAGGGGGAGAAAATAAACACATTGCATGATGCTTAAGTAATTATTTAGGCATTCAACAACAACATCAGGTGTTTACATTGACAGAGACATGGGAAAGTTATGAAGAAGCCTTGTTAGAGCTGAGAAAAGAAAATCATCCAGTGTCTTTGAATAGCTTTGACATTAAAAACTGGAGAGAGAGGATCAAGCATGACTAACTGCTGTTAGATCCAAGAAGAGATGAGTAGGGCTATATAATCACACCAGTTTGGCAGGTAGGATATTCCTGTAAGGAGGGTATGAAATACTAAAGACAAGTTGAGGCTGTATGTCAGAGGCTCACAACCCAGCATAACAAAAGACAAGAAAAGTAGACTCAACTGATACTTATGGATTACTAAATTCTAATTCATTACAGCCAGGCTACACAGAGAAAACCTATCTGGAAAAATCAAAATAAATTAGCCACAAGTGGAGGCACATGCCTTTAATCCCAGCACTCAGGAGGCAGAGACAGGTGGATTTCTGAGTTCAATGCCAGCCTGGTCTACAGTGCAAGTTCCAGGACAGCCAGAGCTACACAGCTACACAGAGAAATTCTGCCTTAAAAAAAAAAAGACAAGCCAGGCATTGGTGGCCCACACCTTTAATCCCAGCACTCGGGAGGCAGAGGCAGGTGGATCTCTGTGAGTTCAAGGCCAGCCTGGTCTCCAGAGCAAGTGCCAGGATAGGCTCCAAAGCTACACAGAGAAACCCTGTCTTGAAAAAACCAAAATAATAATAATAATAATAATAATAATAATAATAATAATAATAATAAAAAACAACTAACTAATTGACCTATCTTGCAGCACTGAGATCAAACGTAGGGCTTTCGACAAGCATTCCACCATTGAGTTAATTTAATTGCCTAACCAATGAGTGACATTTTGAATTCAAATGGACTGCTTGATGCTATAGGCATTTTAAGTCACAAAATTCCTGCTCCATGCAAGCAAGAGAAGTATGAAAGAGTCAAGATAGGTGTGCATAGTGGCATGTAGCTGTAATTCCAGCATTTAAGAATGCTGAAGTAGTCCGATGTAGAATTCAAACACTAGGCCAGTCTACACAGTGAGATTATCCCAACACAAAGAAAACAAAGCAAAAAAGAAAAAAGTCTTAAAGCTGTGCATAATGGTGTTCATCTGTAATCATATCACTTGGGAGGCTGTAGGCAGGAGAATCCAAAGTTCAAAGCCTTCCTGGACTACAAGAGACTCTGTTTCAAAAAAAAAAAGAAAGAAAGAAAGAAAGAAAAAACTTTAGTCCAATTTGTCCAATTTTTGATCTACCTAAAGAACAACCAGCCAGGCACGGTGACACACTTTTAATCCGGGTACTCAGGAGGCTGAGACAGGTGGATCTCTGTGAGTTTAAGATCAACCTGGTCTATATACCAAGTTCCAGGCCAGCCATAGCTCCATAGTGAGACCCTGTCTGGAAAGCTTGGGAACTGGGAAATCACACTCAGGTCTAGGATGTAGCTGGGGTGGTAAGAGTGTTTGCCTGCATACATACATGAAGCCCTGGGTTCTATCCTTAAATGGCATGAACCGATGTAGAGAAGCACACCTATTACCTCAGCATTCAGAAAATAGCGATCAAAGAGCCACCCTCTGTGGAACAGCTTGCAAAACTCAGGAAAACATATTACTTGGTTTTTAAAATTAGATTTATTCATTTTATTTTATGTGACTATTGTGCTAGCATGTATGTGCACCACACATTCATGCTTGGTGCCTGTGACAGATTCCCTAGAAATGGAATACAGATGACTGTGAGCCACAGTGTGGATGCTGGGAACCTAACCTAGAGCCTCTGCAACAGCAACAAGTGCTCTTAACTGCTGAGCCAGCTCTCCAGCCCCACATTACTTTATGGATTTGTTATCAAAGACAGCACTCAGGAACAGCAAAAGGAGGGGACGCATGGGGCCAAGCAGAGAGACGCACACTGCCTTCAGGTGACATGTAGTGAAAACAGCACATAGCTTACACTATGGCACTGACGACCCAGGGTATTTCAAGGAGTCTATAGCTCTATTGCTGGGAACCAAAGTCAGAGCAAATCAGTGCTGTAACAGTGAGTGGATCTGCTTTACAAACTGGCCAGAGCATGAGCACAGACCCTGACCAACACAACTGCACAGCAGATGGCTAACAAATGGCCTAAATATACTCACCGTACCAAGTTCAGACCCAGAGCCTCTAACAGACAGTTCAACTTTTTATCACTGCACTTCAAAGACTACTGTTCTCCCAGCAGTCTATGAGATCACAGGCACACACACCAAAGTACAAAGTACATCATTTCAAGGGTCCAGGCTCAAGAAGACCTTCTCTACTTAATCACTGGCTGAGGTTGTTATTTTTCTGATGTAAAGTGATTCCTCCCAAACTGCACTCTTGGCACTCACAACCAACAATGACAGAGGGACTTATATCTGCTCCGTGAGAGTAGCACAGCTGCATGAACTACTTGGAATCTTGCATTAGAGATTTCTTTATATTGTTCAGGTGCTTATTTGCCCATTTATTTACGTGCTTTCATGGTTAGTTATCTGTTCTGGGCTATAACCCAAAATTTCAGCACACCTCTTTGATGGATGCATCATTCACTGCCTTTTAAAGGCATGTCATAACTGGTTCTACCGGTTGGTCCAGGTTTACCTTTTCATTCCCTGCCCCAGACTTGGAATCAACCATTTCTCCAAGGAGCCTTTGACTTCTTTCTCACTGTAAATGTTATAAGAACTCCAGATTTGGCTGTCAGGGGGTGACATCACTGAGAGGGTCTTCCAAACCCCCTTGGCTGACCAAATGTGTGGATCCCAATCCACACCTATAATCCTAGCACCTGGGTGGACAATATTCTGTTGGCCCGAGTCTAGGAATACATATGACACCCTTTGCAGGAGGCAGGGGGGTAAATAACATGTTTTCACTGTGATCTCAACTTGGTTATTCTCTATAGTTACAAAGGACCCCAAACTCTTGATCCTTCTGTTTCTGCCTCCCAAATTCTTGGTTTGTTTGTTTTGTTTTTTGAGACAGGGTTTCTCTGTGTAGTTTTGGAGCCTATCCTGGCACTCTCTGGAGACCAGCGTGGCCTCGAACTCAGAGATCCACCTGCCTCTGCCTCCCGAGTGCTGGGATTAAAGGCATGCACCACCAACGCCCGGCTCTGCCTCCCAAATTCTAACTACAGGAGTATGGCAGCATATCTGGAAGTTGCCTACATTTTAATATCAGACATAGAAAGACAGACCCTGACAATTTACCTTCAAAGACAGGCAGGTCAAGAGTTAAAGCTAACCTGGTTGAGACTCTTTCAAAAAAACAAAACAGAGGCTGAAATAGCTTTGTAGATAAAAAAGTTTGACAAATATGAAGACTTCAGTTCTATTTCCAGCTCTTAGTAAAAAGATACCACAGCAAAGGTAGACATAGGCAGACCATTGGAAATTGCTGGCCAGTCTCCCTAGCCTAATTGGAGAGCTCTATCTCAGATATAGGAGAGACCCTATCTCAAGAAAAAAGAGCTCCTAAAGAATGACACCCAAAGATGACCTCTGGCTTTCAAATGCACAAATGCCCCCCCCACACCCCCAAAACCCACCAAACTACATGCTTCAAAATGGCAACTTTTATGTGAATATCTCAAACACTGGAGAAGTGAAAATAAAAACCACTATGATGGAGTGTTAAACTCCAACAGTTCTATAGTAGAAAAACCAATGTAAATGTTTAAATGTGTCACTCCTCCCATCTAACAGTTTGAAGGCATGAGTTCACAATTCCATTATCACAAGTTAAGTGTGGTGGTACTTTAATCCCAGCACACCTTTTACCCAGCAGGCGCAGGGCAGAGGCAATCTGATCTCTACATAGGGTCTACATATTGAGTTCCAGAACATCAAAGCCTACATGGAAAGACCCTCGATCAACAATAATAACAAAATGATTAGAAAGCCTGACATATACTTTTCAGATTTCCTTACCATTATAATTGGCTGCGTCTGGATCATCCACGTTAATGGCGATGACTTTCCAGTCGGTTTCGCCTTCATCAATCATAGCCAATATGCCCAGAACTTTCACCCTGATTATTTCACCTCTTGCACACACCTGTGAAATAACCAGAGTCAAAACAAAACACCACAGGATGAAATTTGGAGGTTTCTTTGGTGATAATAAGAAAGAAAGATGTCAAATTTTATTTTTCTGCACTTACTTGACTTTAGTCAAGTTTTCTTTTCTTTTTTTTTTTTTTTTTGAAGATGCATTTATTTTGTGTATATGAGTGTTTTCCCTACCTGTATGTATGCGCGCCAGGTGTGCCTAGTGCTTGCAGAAGTCAGAAAGGGGTGTAATATCGTGTGAGCCACCATTTGGGTGCTGGGAGCAGAACCCAGGTCCTTGGGAAGAGCAGTCAGTGCTCTTGATTGCTGAGCCATCTCTCCAGCCCCCAAGTTTTCTTTTTTAATTGTACTTAAAACAAAAAACCACAACGGCACACATCTTTAATCCTAGCACTCAGTAGGCAGAAGGCCAGACAGTCAGGACCCTGTCTCAAAAAATATTTATTGTTTATGAGTGATGGCCGTTGCATGTGGAGGTCAGAGGACAACTTTGTAGAGTGGATTCTCTCCTTCCGTTTTTCCATGGGTTGTGGAGATCCAATTCTGGTCAACAGGCTTCCATAGCAAGCACCTTTACCCATTGAGTCATCTCACCAGCACTGTTTTTGAGACACAGATTCCCTGGTGTAGTTCAGGATAGCTTAGAATTTGCTATCTCAGGCTGACTTCAAACTTGCAATCAATTACCCTGCTTCAGCCTTCCAGGTGCTAGAATCACAGGTGTGTGTCGTCATGCCCAGCTCTTGAAGTTTTAGAAGCCAGGCAAATAAATACTTTAATAGTCCTATTTAGGTTGAAAACAGGATATATATATATAGGACCTGTGTTCTTTGTTTGTTTGAGACAACTTCTCTCTACATAGTCCCGGCTGTCTGGGAACTCACTATAGCCTCAAACTCAAGAGATCTGTCTGCTTCTGCCTCCCAAGTGCTGAGATTAAAGGCGTGTGCCACTACACTCTGCTCTGTATACCTTAAAAAGAAAAAAAGAATTAAGACATACTTATTTTTATGATGTGTTTTGCCCGTATGTATATAGCACTACGTGTGTGCTTCGTGCCTGCAGAGGCCAGAAGAGGGTGTCAGATCCACTAGAACAAAGTTACAGACAACTGTGAGCTGCTATGTAGGTTATGGAAACTGGATTGGGGTACTTAATTTTTACACCATCTTTGATTGTGCTAAATAAGGCCTATATAATTTGTTTTAGACACACACTTTAATATGCTTTATCTTTTATAGAAGCCACTGAGTTGAGCCAGTCAAACCTCTTTAAATTTTTCACTTGCTGAGGCTCTGAGTTTAATCCCTAGAACCACAATAACACAAAGACAGAAATGGAAAACATATCATATTGGTTTGGGTTGTTAACTACTTTGCTGAGCTTGAGAACCTGAATTTTAGAATAGCAACCCACTGGACAGAAGGTCACTGATCATCCCAAATCCTTCAGCAAGGCCTATTTCACTAATGCTCATATTTTATTCACAACAATTTTCAAAGTACAAAGTTTGGTACGATTCATTAATTTCATTTTAATATCACAGAAAAAAAAAACTGATTTCATTACCTTGCTTCCAATTTCACAAACATCAATTGGGTCATTGTCGCCACAACAGCCAGTGTGTTTGTCACTGTGTCCTGGGTCTTCCCATGTCTAAAACAAAATGAGGGTTAAAGCATTCCATTAGGATACCCCCTGCCAACCAAGGAGAATGTTGCTTGACACTAACTAGCAACATCACATGAATCTTAATGCAAAAATATAAAACTTCAGCTGTTTTTAAAATGTTTCCAATTTCCATAAGAACTCTAACTATCCAGAAAAATTTTAATTAAAATACTGGAGCTATTATGCATATAATGCTAAACGAAATCTAAGCTTCAAAACAGAGATTGAAGCTGGGTGTATGATCAATACATGCCTTTGATCCCAGGAGACAGAGGCAAGTGGATCTCTATGAGTTCCAGGCTAGCCAAGGCAACATAGTGAGATACCATCTCAAAACCCCCAAAACAAAACAGAAAACAGAAAATAAATGATCTTACTTAAGAGCAAACAAGTCAAGGCATGATGGTGCATGCCTGCAATCTCAATGTGAGGCAAGAAGTTCTCACATTCCAGGCCACAGAGGTCTTGCTCAGCGACCCAGCAACTCCCTGTGTCAAAAACACTAAGGGCCAGGGCATGCAATTCCACGGGAAAGCACTTGCCTAGTATGCACAAGGCCCTGGATTTGAGCCTGAGCACTGAAAATAGAAAAACACATTGATTGACTGTTCCAGGCACTTTATCTATCTGCTATAAGCTGGATTCTCTTCATAATAAATTTCTACAACACAGATGAGGAGGCAGTAAGCCTGAAATGGAAATGATACCCTCTGATGTTGAAAGCATCGTTGCTGGCTGGGAGCCAAGGATGAAAAGCCTAAATTATTGGCTCTCTTTCTTGGCTAAATTGCGGCCAGAGGCACAGCAGAGCATCACACAAAGAACTGATCATGTACTGCCAGGTGTGAGGTGGAAAATGCAGCTGTTGTTAGGGTCTTTTATTCCTAAACAGAATACATTCATGACTTGGATTTGCTTCCCTATTCAGCTGCCGGAAAAAGATCAAAGCGAAGGGGGATAAAGGAAGACTGCTTCCAACACTAGGAAGGCAAGAGTCAGCCCCTGGAAGAAGCTCTTTAGCGCTGTTTCCCCAAAGGGGCCACACTTCAAAGCTAAATACCAAATCAATTGAAGTGCAAAATAAAGTGCTGTAATTGGGGCAGACAAATGACTTTGTGATTACTCAACAAACTAGATGAGTTTGACCTATATTTTAATAACTTACGGAGTTTCACAATGTTTCCACTTAATAATTCCACCTAATGATGAATAAATCATTACCCACAGGAAAAACTAAATTGAACAAGTGTCACTGGATCAAACGTATGTATGTCCTTACTAATAACAGATACAAGTCTTTTTTTTTTTTTTTTTTTTTTTTTGGTTTTTTGAGACAGTGCTTCTCTGTGTAGCCCTGGCTGTCCTTGAACTTGGAGACCTGTCTGCCTCTGTCTCCAAAGGTGTGCAGCCACCACCACCTGGCTACAGATACAAGTCTAATGACTTCTCATCCAAACATTAAGAACCAACTATGTGTTGTAAATAGATTGACAAACAAGGCTGGCTATTTAAGAAAACAGGAGCTCAAGCTGGGCGGTGGGGGCTCACACCTTTAATCCCAGCAACGGGAGACAGAGGCAAGTGGATCTCTGTGAGTTCAAGGTCAGCCTGGTCTACAGAGAAAAGTTCCAATACAGCCAGGGTTACACAGAGATAACCTGTCTTAAAACACACCACACACACACACACACACACACACACACACACACACACACACACACACGGCAAGTTAATTTTTACTAAGCTAAAAACGTTCATTTTAAGCAAACTCTTGGAGGCATACCTGAGGGATAGCACCGTAGTTCCAGATGTATCCTTTATAAGGGAACAGATTTGCAACATAACGGAGCTTTCCTTTTTTCACGTCTTGCTTAATTGGATTTAAAGGGTCCTTTGTAGCAATCTGAAATAAATGTCAGATAGTTGTGAAATACTACCTGAGGAAACAATTGTATGTATGTCCCCAAATTCCACCTCAAGGACTAGATTCATCCCTAACATATTGGTAGCTGAACTAAAGGCTCCACAGCCAACTATTATAGAGTTTACTTGTATATAGCAACACTCAAGGAGAGAAAAGGAACACTTACTGATTCAAGAAAGGAATAAACACCAGCATTATAGAGAAAAAGTACTGTGCTGGCAAGATGGCTCAGCAGGCAAGGAGCCTATACACACGTCCTCTATCCTCCACGGGTGTGCAGGGGAATATAAGCACCTACACACACATGCAAGTTAAAGTTTTTAAATTATTAAAAACAAATAAATGTAACTTAAAAGTTTTAGGAAAAGTACAAAATAAATAATATCCAACTTCAGCATTCTTTCCTACTATTTAAACATCTGAAAGTTTGCAAATGTGGTTACTGTTTAGAAAAACAAAAAACAACAACCACAATCTAAGGGAGCAAGGCATAGTGGTAAAGGCCTTTAATTAATTAATCCCAGCACTGGGGAGACAGAGGTAGGCAGATCCTGTTTGCTTGAGGCTAGCCTGGTCTAATCGTGAGTTCTAAAACAGCTAAAACCACAAAGAGAGACCCTGTGTCAAACAACAAAAATCCAAGTGACATAAGGTGAGTATCAATAAGGAATGGCAGCTATGTCATTTGCCATCAGAAAGAAACAATTCAGCCGGGCAGTGGTGGGGCCGTCCTTTGATTCCCAGCACTAGGGAGGCAGAGGCAGAAGGATCTCTGTGAGTTCAAGGCCGGCCTGGTCTGGAGTGAGTTCCAGGACAGCCAGGGATGTTACACAGAGAAACCCTGTCTTGGAAAAAAGAAAGAAACAAACAAAATTCAACGAAAGCCCAGCGAGCTCTTTCTGGCTGAGATGCTAAAGGAGTCCAGGTAAACTTGGGGATGAGGAAAGACAGCTGCGCATGTCCACACATGCTTGAGGTACCAGCATTTGGGAGGCTAGGCAAGAGGATGGAAGAGAGTCAAGATCAGCTTGGGTACACAGTGACAGCTTATCACAAGAAGACAAGATAAGAAACGAAAAGGAGAAGCGAACACTAACACTGGCTTTGGGGCCATCAGAAGCAGTGGCCTGGGGAAACAGTCAGGGGCATATTTGTTGCCAGCACATGAGAGTAAGTTTAGCTGGAGAAGTGAAAAGACTGGCTCCAGGGGGAGGTGTACCTGAGAAACAGACTTAGACCAGACATAAGAAACAAGAAGTCTGGATATTTCTCATCTTTAAGCAAATCAGTTTGGCTATAAAAAAAAAAAACAAATAAGCTGGGGGCTGGATAATGGCTCAGCACTAAGACAGCTTACTGCTCTTGGAGAAGAACCCAATTCAGTTTCAACACCCATTTGGGCAGTTCACAACTGTCTATAATTTGGGTTGCAGCAGATCTACACCCTTTTCTGGCCTGTGCAGGTACCTCAACACACAACAGGGTACTCACAGACACATACATATAAATTAAATAAAATCAATCTATAAAAATAACTAATACACCAAGTCTACTGATCTCTCTTACCTCCATTTTGGCATTTGACCAGCGTGGAACCTCAACCACCATGTGGAATACATCCTGGAAAGACAGAGAACTCATTCATGAGAAAAACAGAACTCATTCGTTCTTATTATTTGTTCTTTCGGTGTGTCCACACTCTATTTCTTTCAGAGTTAATCCTGACAACTTAAGTTGATGAAATTCCAACAAAAGGTAGGAGAGACAGAGGTAGATGAAGACAGCAAACACAGGAACACATTATAGTAGAATCAAGGTGGCAGGTTCATGGTCATTTACTGTATATGATACTCTGAACTTATGTTCTAAAATTTTCATAATAAAGTATTTGGGAGTTTTGAGAAAAGAAACCTTTCCTGAAAGGAGGGGATAGTTTTTAAACAAATATGAGTATTTCTCCGGGGCTGGAGAGATGGCGCAGTGGTTAAGAGCAGATACTGCTCGGACCCTGTTTGGCTCCTAGCACTCACATTGGGCGGCACACAACTACCTGTAGGCCCAGGGGAGTCTGACCTCTTGCATTCATGTGCAAATGCCCCCACATACACACAATTAAAATAACAAAAATAAATCTTTATTTCTGTCTTTGGAAAAGGCTATCTTAAGGAAAGTCAACTCCAAAGGCTGCTGCCATTCCCTGCACTGTCCTCTAACTACATAGAGGGTTCAGGAGCCCCTCTTTCAGAGCAGCTCTGTAAGACAAACCCAATCCAGCCCAGTTTCTGGAGGCTTCAGTTTCAGTTTCAGTTTCAGTTTCAGCATTAATCAGCTGGGTTACTGACACGAATCTCTAAATTTGATTGCTTCCTGAAGGCCTTCCAACAGAACTAGAAGCTTGATATTTATGACAGGAGCACACTTGCATTTGACCTGGTGGGAGCTCTAGTAATACATTACAGTGAATGATACACTCACAAGCAGAAATCTCTAGATGCCAACAGCTTAAAAAAGCACACAACAGGTCAAGTATGGATTTGACAAGGGCTCGTTAACTGAAATGGAACATCAAGTTGTCTAAACTGTGACTTCTATTAAAAAAAAAAAAAAAAAGACTTTACATGAAGTATATCGATTTACAGCCTTTACTCATGTACTCATGAACCAAGCTGCAACTGTTCTTTAATAAAAAGCTTATCTTTCAGACAGGTCAGGTATGAATTTGTAACCCCACCACAGGGCAGGCAAGAACAGGAGAACCATGAGTTTGAAGCTATCTTGGACCACCAAAAAGACAAGAGTTTCAAAAAGCAAAGGAAATAAAACGCTATTTGTTTCCAACAACAATACCCAGATCTTCACAAGGTGGCGCTGTTGCAGCATGAAAGATTAAATGACAAACTTAACTAATTTTTTCTTCTCTTTTCCTCCCCGCACCACCCAAGGAATGGTATACAATAACTGGACACGGCAAATGCCCTGTAACCTCAGCACTTAATAGGTTCAGAAGACCAGCCTCTGCTACATATCAAATTCAAGGTTAGTCTGCACTGCATGAGACCCAATCTCAAAAGTAAAAAGCATAACCACATAAAGAATTCAAAGAATTCTCTCCTGGAAATTTAAAAAAAAAAAAAAGTGCCTGGCAGAGTAGTGTGAGCCTGTGACCGGAGATGGGAGTTCAAGAGCAACAAAGTGGATCGAGGTCAGGTAGAGTTGAATCACTAACTATAACTCAGTTCTGGTCTCCAGGCAGGCACCAGGCACACATGGTACACACATACATACAAGCAAACACCCACACACATCAAAAAATTAAACTAAAAGGAAATAAACTTCTGAATTATTTTGTTGATAAATGAGAGTCTACTTGAGAAAAATATAATGGCCAAAGCTGACATTGTTGTGCCGCTTACTCATACGGAGTTGTAACTTGGAGCAGGTGATTGTTCTGTGATTGCCATGTCTGCTGCGGCTATTTTTGTAGAGTACTAAATAGACATGCTTTCTTCAAAGAAAGTAATTCAACAAAGAAAATGTGATATATACCAACCAAAAGACTACTGCTCAACACATTGTTAAGAGTCAAGAGAGTTGCCGGGAGTTGGTGATGCACGCCTTTAATCCCAGCACTCAGGAGGCAGAGGCAGGCATATCTTTGTGAGTTCGAGGCCAGCCTGGTCTACAGAGTGAGTGCCAGGATAGGCTCCAAAGTTACACAGAGAAACCCTGTCTCAAAAAACAAAAACAAAAAAAAAGTCAAGAGAGTTAACCTATTAGAGTTGAAACACACACAAACAAACAAAAACTAAATACACACACACACACACACACCAAGTTTCCGGTAGTGCAAGTTGAAAGTCCCTTCATGCAAATGTTTAGAGCAGGGCTGGTGAGATGGTACTTTCCAGCAACTTGAGCTCAATCCTTGGAAGCTCCGTGGTAAAAAAGAAGGATTCCACAAACTATCCTCTGACCTGCACTGTGGCAGGGACATTCCTACACATACATGCTTACATAAATAATCATAAAGATGGCCGGGACCATAAATGTTTCACATTTCAGAGGTTCTCAGACTGATATATTTGCACAGGCTTTACTGGGTGAGCACATCTAATCCAGCAATTCAAGCTGCTCTGAAATCTTAGACTCCCAGTGTTCGGTTTAGGGATGCTGAAATGGAGCACCTTTGTCCTGTGATTAAAGCTTTCAACAGGCGAGTCAAACTCACTCCTGTAGTCAGAAATACAATGGCCATAGGGACCTAAGACCAATGCCCTGTTTCCTCTTCAGAAATACTACAGTACGATTGAAATTTACTTAGATATTCTAGCCATACCTTTTGTCTTCTCTTCTGTACAAACCAAGCAAGAGTTTGTTTTCAGTTGTCAAACCTGCCTATGATTTGCAAGGACTTAGCATTTAAACATCAGTCTATATAATTAAAGCTTGACACCCCACCTCAAGGAAAAAAAAAAGACAGCTTCATATTTATACATGCCCCCAGGAGCCTGGGAAACAGAGAAGTACAGTCACTATTAGTATTTAACATGAGCACTGAAGACCCAGCCCTAAGAAACATCAAACTTCTAAAATTACAGTATCAAGTCATGATAGCTGAGCATTTTAAGGTGTGGCTCTTGGCTGGGTGTGGTAGTGTATGCCTATAATACTAGTGGGAGTAAATGGAAACTCAGGGACCTAAACCAGGGCTATCCGTAGTTTGAGGTCAACTTTCATTGTATAGAATGGGCCTGATCAAATTGCCTCTAATCCTAGCTGCTCAGGAGGCTGAGATAGAAAGATGGTGAGATCAAAGCCTGCCTGGGATAGAGAATGAGCTATGCTACTTCCTAAGATCCTGTCTGTTAAGATAAAAAGAGGACTAGGGATACAGCTTATGGGTAGAGCATGTGCCCATAACAGTCTAACAGCCTAGGTTCAACTCTCAGTAACAAGAGGAAATAAAATCCAAAACCAAAACCAAAACCAGAACCATACTGATCTTTATCTACTCAGTATTCCACATTGTTTATATCAGGTTGAGTTTCCCATTGTTCTGAGTTTGTTTTCTGTTATCTCTAACGCTGTCATAGAAGACATTCTCAGTGATAACTGCACTTTTAAACTTAAACCCTAAATAGGATCCAACACAAAGAACATTTCTACAATTAACAAAACAGAACAAAATCCAGTAAAGTCCCTGCCTTTCTCTTTACTGCCCACTATGTTTGGACAGAATCCAGCAGGACACCTGATTTACAAGAATTTCCTGATTCTGCTGGCTTTGTTAGCTAAGGCAAAAGCAAACCCAGTAAGTATTATCAGAACTGAAAGGTCTGAGGTGGAATAAAAGTTCTGAGTCCTCGAACATTTTTCTGCAGAAGAGTGGAGTTGTTAAAAGTATACCGTCACTTGTTAGAGGCATACCCACACAACTCACAATGACATACAAAAGCCACTAACTTACACTTACATTAGAATTCAGGGGTCAGGAAGAGGCAGCACAGATGGACAAACTAGCAACCTGAGTTGGATCCCTGGAACCCATACAAGATGGTAGGAGAGAACTGACTCCATCAAGTTGATTTCTGACTGCCACATGTGCACTGGGGCATTTGTGCGTTCCTACACACACACATACACACAAGTACATTTAAGTTGAAGATAGATAAAATTACACTCTTCTGTATTAGGTCAGGTTACTTTTTTTGTTGTAATCCAAATAACATGTCATCCCCACCCTTCTTTGTATTTCAATTAAATAACTTCCTTAAAAACAAATGAACCTTTTCCGGCTTCTTGAGCAGTAAAGAGAAACTAGAAGGCCCTTCTAGACAGAACACTGCTGAAATCCAGTTGTCACAGGAGTCTGTATCTTACGAAAAAGATTCCTAAGTAATTCCATCACAGACGCAACACAGTCTCTGAGAAATAGTGTTCAGCAGGATGCCAAAACTTCATCTCCATTTCATATTTTGGAGTGTCTTGACATTGCTATAAGAGAAGGAGCCACAGCTATGATGATCCTTGGCTAGAACACAAGTCTGACGGCTTGTGAATGTGAAAACCAGCTCTGTGTGAAGATACTTCCCTCCTCAGCACGCCCATGTGCAATGAATGCACCATCAGTCAACCCAGACTCCATTCCCTGCGGCTTCATAACTCAGAAGGGTCTGAGGTGTTACTGTGAAGCATGTTACAATATGGTGTGCCTACTACCAGACCATACATAGATAATCCAAAACACTCGAACAAGACTGTTCAAAGGGGAGACTCAGCAATTCTTATCAACTTTCGGAAATCATAAGGAACAAATCAGAGAACCTGAGTAAATACAACTGTGAGACTCCCATAGGGAAGACATCCAATTAGAGGTCCCTCCTGTAACCACAGCACATAATCGGCTTTGGTTGCTCCACAGCCTGGGGGGGGTGGGGGGGGTGGAGGAGACCACACAGGCCAGGTGCAACAGGATCCTCTGAAGCTACCTACAAACTGGATTTCTTGCCAGTGTCAGCACATTTCCTAGTAGAAGTATAACTCAATGTATACATCTATTCCTCTCTTAACTTTAAAAAAGTTATTGTGTGTATGTGTGTGTGTATGTATGTATGTATGTATGTATGTATGTGTATGTGCACAAGCATAGATACATGTACACAAGTCGGTTACCTTCCTCCAGGGCAAGTGTTCTTGACCCATCTCAGCAGTCCCACAGGCTTATTTCTACCAAAGAAAACAGTGATGCTTTGAACACGAGGTAGGATTTCATTCTGACAATACTACTCTACATGTACATGGGGTTCACATGGATTATGTATCAACACTGAGTGAACGTCAACGAGGGCCCGAGAAGACCCAGTGGGTAAAGGTGCATGTCATCAAGTCTGATGACCTGGGTTTGATTCCCAAAGTCTACATGGTAAGAGAACCAACTCCTGCATGTGTGTGTGTGTGTGTGTGTGTGTGTGTGTGTGTGTGTGTGTGTCTCTCTCTCTCTCTCTCTCTCTCTCTCTCTCTCTCTCTCACACACACACACACACACACACCCTGCTACTCCCAAGTAAACAAATAAACAAATAAGATTAAGCTCAACAGTGAGTGCAACTTTTACAACTCAAAAAGCTTTGTCTTTAATACAAACTATACCTCCTGACCCATGTGAAAGCAATCAGAACTCCCACGTGTCAAGTTACTGTAGAGCAAACACTTCTCAAATGTGTCAAGTTCCTGTACAGTAAAAACTTCTCCCACTGCAATATAAACATAAAAACCTAAACTGGCTTTTGTTTGTTTGTTTGCCTGTTTTCAACTGACCCTGGTTGGTCTAGAACTAGAGGCAATTCTCCTGCATCAGACTGAGATTATGCCCGGCCAAAACTGAAAACATAGACAGGGAATAAAGTCAAGTAATAAAGAATTTTCCCAACAGGTATGAAGCCTTAAGTGTAATGCCTAGCTACGGAAAAAAATAATTGGCAATGTACTACCAAGGGCAGTAAATATTTATATAAAGCCATAGACTTTTTTCCTAGGAAAGTAAAGATTCTTACTAATTTGTGGCAAACCTACCAATCTTTGCTAAAGTCACATTCCTGCAGTTCATTGGTGTGTACAAGAACACACATATCTTTTCAGAGATCTGTGTATACCTTTCCTAACAAATTCACTAACCTATTAAAAGTACTGTTTTCTTGTACTCACTGTTTAATAAATATCCCACAATCAAAATTCTGTGCTGCCTGGTTTATTTGAAACCCTAAATAAAGCAGGAAGGCTTCAGTTCCAAACACACATATCAATGTGAGCCTCATCGACACACACACAGACAGGTAACTTAAAAACTTCTGCTTCTATTCCTTCCCCAACTGCTGCTCCTTTAATCCAATAATACAGTTTAATATGACTTACTATTTACTCAACGAACCTTTGGCTGACAAATGAGACATTTCAAATGTTTACTCAGATGTAAGTAAATTCATTATTGTACAACTAGGGAGCTAATTTTTAAGAGCCCAAATTTGGTGAAAGAGGTAGCACATGAGTTTAATCCCAGCACTCGGATGGCAGAAGCAGGTGGATCTCTGAGTTTAAGGACAGCTTAGTCTGCACAGTTCCAGGACATCCAATGATATGTGAGTGGGGGGAGGGAGGGAGGGAGGGAGGGAGAGAGGGAGAAAAAAGAGCATACTCTAATGACATGGATTCTTACCTTTTCTGCATAAATTGGGATATCATGAAATGGAGAAATATACTGTCCTTTCTCATTTTCTGAAAAATAAATAAGAAAAGCTGTTACATTTCCAAAGGACTTTTTAACATCAAGATTTTATTCCTATACCATAAAACTAGAACAACACATAAAAACAACAGGCTCAGTGGTAAAACAACTGCCTAACATGTGCAAGTCCTTCAGTTCAATTCTCACACTGGAGGGGAAATAGGAAACCACTTTCCAGCTGAGTCTGGTAGTTTTGTGCCTGTAAACCCAGAAATTGGGAAGATCAAGAGTTCAAGGTTGTACTTGTTCACATAGTAAGAAGACTGTAGCCAACCTAGGCTAGGCTACATGAGACCATCTCAAAAATACCAAAAAACAAAACAAAACAAAAAAACAAAAAAACAAAAAAAAAAAAAAACAAAAAAAACAGCACCCAGGAGACAGAAGGAGCACTGTGAGTTTGAAGCCAACTTACTCTAAATATCAATTTAATACCAGCCAGAGAGGGGGGATAGGGGGAAAGAGAGAGAGATCCTGTTTAAAAACAAACAGCTAAGCTGGGCATTGGTGGCGCATGCCTTTAATCCCAGCACTGGGGAGGCAGAGGCAGAGGCAGGCGGATCTCTGTGAGTTCGAGGCCAGCCTGGTCTCCAGAGCGAGCGCCAGGATAGAGAAACCCTGTCTCAAAAAAACCAAAAAAAAAAAAAGGGGGGTTCTTTCTGCTTACACTTGGTGTTATCTTAATTCCTATTATGAGTGCAAGAACCTGATTATATTCCTCCTATCCCCAGCCTTGAAGGGCTTACTATATAAAATATATATTATTTTATATTATATATTAATAATAATATATTATATATTATATATTATTACAATTAACTACTTATAGAACTTGGTGAAATACCTGCAGGAAAGAGACCAACTGACTTACTAACTTAGAAATTCATGCTGTTTTAAGTGACACTTCAGACCTGCTTCAACATTACCACTTTCCTTAAAAATAATCTAGGCACAATGACATCTTCACAAGCAATTTCTATATTCTAGAACTATCATTCTCTGGAAAGTAATTTTAGTTCAAGATGTGGCCCATGCCTGACATGAGCTTTTGAGACTGGGACAGGAGGATCAGGAATTCAAGGTCATCCTTTGGAGATATATATATATATATATATATTGAGTTTGAGGCTGGCTTGGGCTACATAAGACCCTATCTCAAAAAATTAAAGAAGAAAGCAAACGTAATTTTCACTTCCTCGAGCTGGGGATATAGTTCAAGCAAACAAAACCCTCCCTTCCATTCTACAGGAAACTTAAGATCTGTCCACATCATTTCGTTCCTTCAAGTCTAGAATTCAAAAGTAGACCTGAACATCCAATATCTCCAGGATCCTCTCCATTAGTTGTGTCTCTGTATTCTATCACCAAGCACATCTAACTTTTGAGATCCATCACCCATGCGGTTCACACTGAGAACCTTGCACTCAAGTTACCTCCCCAAAAGAAAAATTATTTATATTAGGAATGGATGCCGCCTGTCAGGTGTGGTGCCCAGGGCCTGTTTTCTAGTAGTTGGGAGGCTGAAACCAGGCTGAGCTGACCAGGAAACCCACCCCACCACCATCATCAAAAAGGAGGGGGGAAATGCTAAGAAACTTGCCTTTTTATTTTTATTTTTATTTTTTTTTAGGCTTTTCAAGACAGTGTTTCTCTGTGGGACAACCAGGACTGTCCTGGAACTCACTCTGTAGACCAGGCTGGGCTCAAACTCAAGAGTTCCAACTGCCTCTGCCTCCCCAGTACTGGGATTAGGCTTGTGCCATCACCAAAGAGAGCCGGGTGTTGGTGGTGCATGCCTTTAATCCCAGCACTCGGGAGGCAGAGGCAGGCGGATCTCTGCGAGTTCGAGGCCAGCCTGGTCTCCAGAGCAAGTGCCAGGATAGGCTCCAAAGCTACACAAAGAAACCCTGTCTCGAAAACACACACACACACACACACACACACACACACACACACACACACACACACACACACAAAAAAAAAAGCTCAAAGAGCCAAAACTGGTTAAATTACATAGATTCTAAATTATTAGTATTTCTTATGTTCCAGGCAGTCCCTTTGAAGAACTTTGGTCTAGTCCAAAGTCAAGGAGTGTCTTTGTTCTCCACTAACAATCAAATACTCACAGCCAATACGTTATCTAAGTTAAAAACAGATATTTGTTCTGCACATCAAAGGATCACTCTAAGGTACACTGATGAAGTCTGGGGCCAACACTATTTCCAGACCAAAGTTCCTACATACTGCCCTTATTGTTTAATTCTATAATTAATTAAAATGAGGCCCACCCTTCCCGGATTTCCCCTGGTGGTTTAATCTTCATTAGATGTATAAACTTAGGAATTCACTGTCCCTTTTGCTCCAAACCAGACTTCGATGTGCTAAACACTTTGTTCATTCTTTCCAGGAGTGTCTACTGCGCTGTCCTCCATCCACTCAGATCTCGATACCCAGTCCATCCCTCCCGAATAACATAAAGTTACAAAATGGAAGGAAGGCCTTGGTTAGCACCATAAATGTATACCTAGAAGCTGGGGGCTGGGCTAAAGAGAAACCCCAGATAGGAAGCTTCCAGCACCAACAAGGCAGAAGATGGCAACACCTGGAAGGCAGAGCGCTCCACCTTTCTGGGTGCAGGGCAGGGAATAACTAGTAGGTCGGGACTCGGGTCCCGGCACCAGGGTTAAGAACCTGGCTGCTCTCCCTCCTGCTCCTCCGCTGTACGTCACCAGTCTGCCTGGGGAGGGAAAGCTTTCAGTTTCCTAGGGAGCACTCCCAGACATCGGTGCTTAGAGAAGGCTCGCAGCGCACGAGGCAGGCGCGCTGCTCATCGAGGACCGAGCCGGGAGGACCCGGGCCTCAGTTTCCCATCTCTAGAACACCGGGGAGGGCTCGATCCCCCTCGGGATCGAATTAACATCTTGAGGAAATCGCCGCCCTCCCTCCCGCGATGCTGAGGACAATCCTCTTACGGTGACTGTTGTCACCTCCCGGCACCTTCTTAGGGTGACTCAGTGGGTTTCCTTTCCCACGTGGCCCAAGTTCCAATGTGTGGAGGGAGCGATCGTGGTGGGCATTGGGATGGCGGCCCTCCTCAGCCCGGGGTGGGAAGGGGACGCGCCCGCCCGCTCGCTCGCACGCCCGCCCGGCTTGCTCCCAGAGGTCGGCTGGAATGAATGGGCTGCCGGGCCCCGCGCCGCCGCTACTCACTTAGGAAGACGCGGTACTCGAGGGTAAAGGGCGCGGCGCGCTCCTCGCTGCTGAAGCCACTCATCGTGTCCCAGACGCACAGCCACCGCTGCACAGTCACACAACCACGCAGCCCCGACACGGAGCAACCGGACGAGAGGAGAAAGTCCGCGCCTGCGCACCGAGGACTCACCAGCTGGTCGTCCGCGCCGCGCCTTTAATGCGCTGCGCTCGGCTTGCGTCCCGCCCCCGCCCCGCCCTCATGCGCAAGCGCACTCTGGCCGGCGCGCCTCCGCACGCCCCGCCCCCAGGTCCGCCCCTGGCTCCCAGCCTGGGCCACGTGGCCGGCGCCGGCTGTCCTCTTGAAACTGTCAGCCTGTTGGTGGCTCCACGGGGTTAGAACGCAAATCACCCTCCAGACGCTTACGGGGCGCTCACCTTTGACTCCACTCATAGCCTGCAGAGGAATTCCTTATCTCTGAAGGCCTTGATAAGCTTCCTGCTTCCCACGCAGTCCTTATTAAAGCTGAGGGTTTGACTGGCCCGGCTCTGAAAACTTGTAGGCTATGTGACTCGGCACGCTTTAGAGCTACCTGCAAAATGCCTGCTCTTCCACTTTCCAGTAGTTGACATAGGGTAAAATTTGCTCTTACTTGCCGACCTGACTCAGTTTCTCTTCTGGGTTGTTGGGTGAATTCTGCTTGGACCAGCCCCAAGTTCCTGCCCTCCCCAGTTGCTCCGGTGTTCTCCGCTGGGACTGAGATTGAAAGCACTGGGGAGGCCCAGGAGTGCACTGAGTTCCTTGAGGACAATTTCTCCCAGGAGCAGCTCTTGGATCTTGTTTTCCTACTTCTGTTGCACCACCTCAGGCCAGACACGATCCCTCAAAGTGTGAGGCCGTAGACATTACTTTCCCAGTCCTATAAGGTTAAATATATATTTTTATTTATATAATATACCTATATATTATATAAGTCTTAACTATAAGCTAGGTATGGTGGCTCATACCTGTAACCCCAGAACTCAGGAGGCTGAGGCAGGAGGATTGCCACAACTTCAAGACCAGCCTGAGTTACATAGTGAGTTACAGGCCACCCCACGCTTCAATATGAGACTCTCAAAATAAGACAATTCTAATTATAATCCAGGAAACTATCTACATTTTTTAAAATAGCTAATTACACTTTTTTTTTGGTTTTTTGAGACAGGGTTTCTCTGTGTAGCTTTGGAGCCTATCCTGGCACTCGCTCTGGAGACCAGGCTGGCATCGAACTCACAGAGATCCGCCTGCCTCTGCCTCCCGAGTGCTGGGACCAAAGGCATGCACCACCACTGCCCAGCCTTAACTCAGCATCTTTTTTTGTTTGTTTGTTTGGTTGGTTTTTTCGAGACAGGGTTTCTCTGTGGCTTTGGAGGCTGTCTTGGAACTATCTCTTGTAGACCAGGCTGGTCTCGAACTCACAGAGATCCGCCTGCCTCTGCCTCCCGAGTGCTGGGATTAAAGGGGTGCACCACGACCACCTGGCTTAACTCAGTATCTTAAAGACAGTTTCCTCTAAACTATTTCAAAGCAATGTCTAATATATAAAATGGAATGTACAAACCAAGTATCAAATGAAACCTAATAAAATTAATTTCTAAATTGGCATGGTTGTATATACTTGCTGCCCCAGCATTTGGGAAGAAGAAACAGGAGGGTCATGAATTCAAGGTCATTCTTGGCCATCTGGATACAAGAGACTCTGTCTCAAAAAAAAAAAAAAAAAAAAAAAAAAAAAAAAAAAGACAAATTTCTCATTAGTTTGTGTTTCTCCCTGTCCCTCCTCCCTACTGCTCACCCTGCTGACACCCATAAATTTTCAGAAGGCTGTGACTCACTTTTGAACACAACACCACAGTTTCAGAACATGAAGGCAGAAAAAAAGATGTATGTATGTATGTATAATAGCCTAGTTGGTAATACAGGAATGAAAGCAGGAATCTCTGCACATAATAATAGTAAGCAGGACCCAGTCTGAGTCTCTCTCTCTCTCTCTCTCTCTCTCTCTCTCTCTCTCTCTGAGCAGATAGAATCAGTTTTCTTGGACAAACCCTGAGTTTCATCTCTGACTGAATGGCCAGAAATGACACAATAACAATACCCTACATGTACTTTCCCTCAGAGCCAAGTGAGTTGATATCATCTTCCTGACCTCTGGACCTACACTCTATCTGACCCATTGAATATATTCAGAGAGCCAATCAGTACTCACTAAAGTAAAACGCCCAGCCCTGTGCATTGTAACTTTCCCTAGCCTGCAAGGGAAATGAGCCCCACAGACCTTGAGGACCTTGTTCAGCCAGGCTTAGTGGCATGTTCAGATAATCCCAGCCCCTGGGAAGCTGAGATAGGAGGATAACAAATTCAAGGCCAGCCTAGGCTCTCCAGTAAGACCTTGTCTGAAAACACTGGGCTGGAGGGGCCTAAGATGTCTCAGCAGTTAAAGCATTTTGTGTTCTCACAAAGGACCCAGGGTTCCATTCCCAGATCTCACAGGAAGCTTACAACCTTCTGTACTTCTAGGTCCAGGGAATCAAGTGCCCTGTTATGGCCTCTGGGGTCTCCAGGACCCATGCAGTGTTCACACATACATAATGCAGGCCAATCACTCATACTTATTTTTTTTTTGTTTGTTTTTCCAGACATGGCTTCCCTGTGTATCCCTGGCTATTCTAAAACTTGCTCTGTAGATCAGGCTAGCCCGGCACTCAGAGATCTGCCTACCTCTGCCTTCTGAGTGAAAATAAATATACTTTTTTACGAAGCTGGGATAGGGGCCGGAGAGATGACTCAGTGGTTAAGAGCACAGGTTCTCCAAGATGATACAGGGTTAATTACCAGCACCCTCATGCTGGCTCACAATCATCTGTCACTCCCATTTCAAGGGATGCTCTCTTGAGGACTTGATGGACCTCAGGCACACAAGCACAGACATATATACAGACAATACATAGAAAATAAAAATAATGATTCTTTTAATTTAGAAAACTAGGTTGGTAGCCGGGCGTTGGTGGCGCGTGCCTCTAATCCCAGCACTCGGGAGGCAGAGGCAGGCGGATCTTTGTGAGTTTGAGGCCAGCCTAGTCTATATAGTGAGTGCCAGCATAGGCTCCAAAGCTACACAGAGAAACCTTGTCTCGAAATAAAAAAGTATAAAAAGTATATTCTGGGCTGGAGAGATGGCTCAGAGGTTAAGAGCACTGACTGCTCTTCCAGAGGTCCTGAGTTCAATTCCCAGTAACCACATGGTGGCTCACAACCATCTGTTATGAGATCTGGTGCCCTCTTCTGGTATACATGGAAGCAGAATGTTGTATACATAATAAATAAATAAAATCTAAAAAAAAAGAAAGAAAAGTAGGTTGGAGACAGAGCTCAATTGGTAGAGTGCTTGCCTAGAATACAACAGAGCCTGGGGTTCAGGCTCCAGGACCACATAAAACCAGGCTTAGAAACATATGCCTATAATCCTAGTACTCAGGAGATATAGACAGAAGGGTAAGAAATTCAAGGTCATTCTTGCGTTATAGCAGGTTTGAAGCAGGAAGACAGCCTGAGACACACCAGACAGACCCTGCCAAAAGAAAAAAGAAAGCAGGAGTTAGAGAGATATATGAGTCAGTGTATCAGTCCTCTTACCACACAAGCAAGAGGACCTGAGTTCAGATCCCCAGCACCCATGTAAAATGTCAGGTGTGGTGGCATGTACCCCAGTAATCTAAGTGCTGGCAGACAGAGACTAGAAGATGCCTGAGGCTTGATAGCCAGCTCATCTACACAAATCAGTGCTGTCCAGGTTTATCAAGAAACCCTGTCTTAAAAAATAAGATGGTAAAGCAATTGAGGAAAACACCTGACATCCACCTCTGACCTCCAAACACACACAGACACACACACAGACACACACACACACACACACACACACACACACGTACATAGGCAAGATGAAGAGTAGTCATCTATGAGAGGTTTTTAGTGGGAAAATGACCTGATCCAAATTGGGGTTATTTAGTTTGTTTTAGTAGTTCTGGTAACTGAATCTAGGGCTTCAGTCAAGCCGGGCAAGAGTTTTGTCACTAAGTTTTATCCCCAGCCCTGCTCTTACTTTTTATTTGAGATAGGATCCTACTAAGTTATCCAGACTGACCTTGAAAGGCCCAGAATTACACAGGACACCAAAACCAAGTGTTTGGGCCCCAAAAGAAATGAAAGACAAAGACAGAGGACAAGGAAAAAGGAACAAGGGATAGGGGAGGGGGGATTTTTGCCCTGGAGGGACAAAGGACCCACAGGCAAATTGTGGCTTATTAAGGGTAAAGGGAAATCTGTGTTAGGATGAGTTTTTTTGTTTTTTTTTTTAAAGATTTCATTCATTTATTATGTATACAGTCTTCTGCCTGCATGCAGGCAGTGGGCACCAGATCTCATTCAAGGCGGTTGTGAGCCACCATGTGGTTGCTGGGAATTGAACTCAGGATCTCTGGAAGAACAGTCAGTGCTCTTAACCGCTGAGGCATCTCTCCAGCCCGAGTTGGTTTGTTTTGATTCAGCATGTTAATTAGGACAGCCAAAGCGGGGCTTTTTGGTTGCTGGACTTCAATACTTTGATAGCTGGACCTTGGTAGTCAGCCTCAGGAGGAAGAAGTTGTTATGCCCAAGTCTCAAAGATCCCAAAAAACCACCAGGGAGAGAGACCCACAGAACTGCAAAAGCAAGGTTTATTGTTTCATCCAACTGTGACAGGGACTCCATCTAGCAAGCTGACGAAGCAGCCTCCAGAGGGAGTACCTCTGGATTACATCAGTAGGTAGGGAGGAGCATGGGTCTGATCCTGATTGGTTGACATTTGGGGAACAATTAGGGAAATTTCCCAGAGTCAGGGCAACTGGATTGTTAGCATTTTTGATTGGTTGGCTATAGATGGGAACATTTGGTGGTTTCTATGGCTTTGTCTGTTACTTGCAGGTAGCCTGTTCTCATTGGTTGGTGCTGGGAGGGAGCATTCTGTGGTTTCTATGGCTTTGTCTGTCTCTTGGAGGTGGTTTGGTGTCAAACACAGTTTCTAGGTACTAAGAGAAAGGTTGTCTTGGAGTTTTGCTCACAACACAACACAAGAACTAGATGGAAGGGTAGACTGGGTTTGTTCTGAAGGCTTTTCTGCAACCTTTACATTTATATAGCTTCTCTCTAGTATGAATAATAAGAGTTGAATGAGAACTTAAGGCTTTGCCACATTTATACCATCTCTCCCTTGTGTGATTTATTGGAAGTGAAGAGTTTGAGTTTAGTTTACCCCTTTCAGAGTGGCCAAAAAAAGGATATAGATCTTAGTCTAACAGTTTAGCAAGGATGAGGGAATGAGGGGTGGCAAGATCTGCCAGAACCATGTTTGCCATGTTCCGGCCTACCAGAGCCCTTCAGACCTTCCACTCATTCTGTAGCCAAGGCAGGCCTTGACCTTTCTATCTTCTGGCCTCTGGCTCTGGCATAGCTTCGATAACAAACCTGTCCTATTAGGCCTGAAAGGAAATTCTGTCCCAGCGTTCAGGAGACTGAGAAAGGACAATTTCCCAGAGTTCAAGGCAAACCTGGGCTACAGAGTGAGTTTGAGGCTAGCCTGGGCTATAGTGTGAGACCCTGTCTCATGCAAGAAAAGAAGAAATCCTATTAAGTAGCTTAGAGCTTGGGTGGTTGGTGGAAATGGAGGATTTGGGAAGCCTGCTCAAGCCTTATTGTCACCTTCCTAATAGATTGCACCGAGGAATGGTTTCTGTGCAGGTTTGCTTCAGGGCACACAGCCCCTCCTCCACCTTCAAGGGAGGAGTTAAAAATAAGCTAAGTGGGTCATAGTTGCCAGAGGTTTCTTCTTTTAAGTCATGTAACTGTCCTAGCAGGAATGAAGACATTCTAAAGAGACATTGTGTCCCACCTGTTCCTTATCAGACTTTTAAAATAATGGCTCTCCAAAACTGGACTCTCCCCTGAGAGAAGAGCCTGAAGCCTGGTACGTTTGGCAGGCCGGGGAACTGGTCTCCTGGGAAACAGGCGTCACATAGTTCTGGCAACTTGTCAGACTTGCCTTAACTGGGGCAGAGCTAGTGATGATGGGCAGGAGCCCAGTTGATCAAGACTCTTTAGGTGTACATGATTCTTGCCTTCTATTTAAATCTGGATCATGCCAGGACCCAGAAGATGGACTTGGGTGTGCGGGTCTGGTAGGAGTCCTTTTTGTCCCTCTCCCTGGTGTGGTCACATTGAAAAAATTTCCTTTTTTTTTTGGGGGGGGTACATGGTGTGGGGGGTTGAGACAAGGTCTCACCATGTAGCCTTAGCTGGCCTAGAACTCAGAGATCTGCCTGCCTCTGTCTCCTGAGTGCTGTGATACAGGTATGCTCCACAGTGCCTGGCTCTTTTTTTCTTTTACTAAGTATTACTTTGTCTCATAAGTTCAGGGCCTGGTTTCTGATCCTCACAACCACAGTAACTTGTAAATATTACACAGTTCTGTTTACTGGGATGAAGGGCAGACTGCTAGTGTGTTTCTTTATCTTAAAGTGCATATATACTTCTAAATGTATACACTTTTTAATGTTTGTTTCAAGCCATAGAGATTTGGGGGTCTATTGTCATAGCATAATCTAGCAAAAACTGATGAATACAAGTGGCTAACGCTGCAGAGTCCCATGAGACACCAGCCTGGGAGCCGAGCCAGCACAAAGAGATCAACCACAAAGAATGATGGGACATTAACCCAAGTCCTGTGATAATGCCTTGAAGCTGCTGATTTAACCAGCCCTGGCTCTGCTTGGCCTCTGAATGTCTCATTCCATTCCATTCCATAATAAATTCCTTGCAGGTTTAATGGTAATACTTGGGTTCAATTGAAGAGTTCTGTTTCATAAAATCAAAAGTATCTCTACTAAAACAGACAGATGGCCCAGACAAAAGCAAAATCCTGACACATGGTACAGCATGCATAAGCCTGGAAGACATCATGCTGCATGACAGCCCATTATTGCAGTTCAAGTGCCTCAAGCTTTTGCTCAAAGATAGATAGATAGATAGATAGATAGATAGATAGATAGATAGATGGAGCCAGATTGTAATTCCAGCACTGGGGAGGCTGAGGTAGGAGAATCAAAACAATAATAATGGGTTGGGGGTGGGGGGGTTGCACTGGAGAAATGGCTCAGAGGTTAAGAGCATTAAACAATGCTCTTCCAGAGGACCCGGGTTCCTTCCAGGGGATCCGGGTTCAATTCTCAGTTCACAACAGCAGTTCAAAACTGTCCATCACTGCAGTTCCAGGAGATCTGACACCCTCACGCAGACATACAGGCAGGCAAAAACACCAATGCACATAAAATAAGAATAAATAAGTCATTAAAATGTTTAAAAATAATGAAATGGTATGTATATGCAATATCTCTGGCATATACCACTTATATACAAATGTTTCTATATATGTGCATATTATGTCATTTCTGCTTATATGTTACCAGCAAAGCCCTGGGATGTTGTCTGATGTCCGTGTGTGTGTGTGTGTGTGTGTGTGTGTGTGTGTGTGTGTGTGTGTGGAAATTTGGTCCTTAAAGGGGTACTACATATAGGCAAGCATGTATGTGAAGAAAGAAGCAGGCACTGGTTACAGTATTATTTTCTATCATTACAAGTCTTAGTCACATCTGTTCATCTCCTCCTTCACCCACAGGGTGAATTTGCATTATCTCCTGCTGCTTGTAGCATCAGATGCAAATATGCCTCTCTAATCCAGAAACTTATGAACACAGAAACCAGCAAGTGCTGTGTACTCTCTATCTAGTCCTAGTGTGCAGTTTTTGAACAAAGATTGAGTGCCAGATTTGGTAGTGCATGCCTATAGGCCAGCACCATCCAGCACTTAGGCAATAGAAACCAGAGGATCAGAAGTTCAAGGTTATTTTCTGCTACTTAATGAGCCAAGGCCAGCCTGAGCTACAGAAGACCTCGTCTTACAAACAAAAACCAGAATATAATACTGACCTTCATAAACTGGAGGAGGAGGTGGCACACAACCACCCCTGAATCTGGGGCTTGTAGTTGTGCTTGGTGTAGAAGTACTGATTGATGGATTCGGCCTCCCCTTAGCTGGCCCCTGGTATCCTTTTTTCAAGGCTCTTAGCTTTCTCATCCTGAAGGGTTCTTTTATTCCAACCACGAACCTTGGCTATATCTTGAAAATCCTTGGGAGCTGAGTTGTTGTCAGCCTTTTTCCTGCCCACAGACACTTGAGAACACAAAGACTGTTCTTCAACAGCCATGGTGCCCTTTCACCCAGGCTGGTGCTAGTCTATTGTACAACACTAATGAGAACATGGATAGCCTCTATGATTCCAGGCAGCCCCAGATGCCAGTCTCCGTATCTGTAATTTTGCTCTCTCCAGACATAATTAGTAAGGAAAGATCTAAATTTCCTAAATTATTTTCCCCATGGGTCTGTCCCAAGACTAACTTTTACCTAGTCATTCATGCCTGTTACTCAATACATTTCTCAATTTCCAGCCTTTCTTTATCATAGGCAAGCAACAGTTGAGTCTCCTGACCACAGACTTTTGGACTCTTTCTCTTCCCATCCCCTGCTTATTCAGCCAATTCTTTTTCAAGCTCATTTCTTGCTTATATTAAGAATTCTACCCAGCATAGTGGCCCATGCCTCTTAATCCCAGCACTCTGGAGGGAAAGGCAGAGGATCTCTGTGAGCTCCAAGCCAGCCAAAGCTACATAGATACTGTGTCAAAAATAAATAAATAAATGTTGCCACATGTATCCAAAAGCATCCAAGAAAGACATAGTAACAAAATATCCTTGCCTTAAACTGTAAGCTACTTCGTGATTAATCTTACTTCCAATTGGCTGAAGGACTCAACAGCAGGTCCCAAAAGGAATGACACAATGTTTTGCTCCTAATACTATTACTTAATCCATCTATTTTTCTTTTTTGTTGTTCTTTTTTTTAATGAATTTTAAAATTTTTTGGAACTAAGATCTCCTGAAACCCAGGCTGTCTGTGAACTCACTGCATGAGTCAGAGAAGGGACTCGAACTTCTGCTCCTCTTACCTCCAGTCCTCAAGTGATAAAATCACAGATGTGTACCACTATGCCCATTTGTGTTTTGTTTTGCATCACTGAGAGCTTTGTGCACGCTAGAAGAACTCTTTACCAACCAAGCCCATACTAGTCTGTTTTTAAAAATATGTTGTAAGAGATATATTGTTCTTGTAACAGACAACCTTTTTCCTACCAAACCCACAATTTTGTTGCAGAACACAAAGTGCTCATGTTTCTCTAAGAGTATATATATATATATATATCATATACACAAATATATAATATACACAAAATGTAAAATATATGAAACACATTTTGTACATATTATGTATTGATTATATTGTAATGTATATAATTATTACATTATATAATATATAATTGTATATTTTCCAATTTGCAATTGTATATTTATTTTGTATACTATATATAATATATTATGTATACAATTGTGTACCTGACATATAATACATATACATATTCACATATATTATATACATATATGTATACTATAGTGTAATATATACAACATAGATACTATATATAGTGTGTATAGATTATATGATATATTGTAATATTTTTTATATATTTATGTATATACGTAGCCTTAGTTGGCCTTAAATTCATAGAGATCCACCTGCCTCTGCCTCTAGAGTGCTGAGATTAAAGGCGTGCACCACCACAAGTAAGCATACTGTGGCTCTTAACGCTTCTATCTACACTGACAACTGCCCACTTTCCATTTACACAATCAGATTCAACGTCAAAGTAGTAGGGAAACATTCTCACGAGCAGAAGATACTGTAGAACTGCAGGACAATGATGAATGCACATGCTTACAGGAACAATACATTCCCATGAATGCTGGGAAACAACATAACCTTGACTACTTTTGACAGGACCTTGAGAGAGCTTGAGACAGGGCTGGCCTGAAATTCACCACCTAGACTGGACTGGCCTTAAACTCCTAGAGATCTGCCTGCCTCTTCCTCCCAATTGAGGAGACTTAAAAAGTCACGGGACACAACGCTGGGTCCAAGAAAGCTATTCTACATACATGCATGCACACACACATGTATGCACATGTTCATATAAATGTACATGCATGTGCATGTGCAAAGCAGGGGATAGAACCAGACACAACAGGCTCAGGACAGCAGTAGAGTCGGAGAAGGCAACTTGAAGTTGCAATTTTTTTTTTTTTTAACATGGGAAGGAAGTTTGTTGGGTGAAGTGAGGGGAGAGAGAAGCAAGAGAGAGAGAAATGAAGTTGCATTTTTATAAAGTCCATTGTTATAAAACAGAAAGTTATCCAGGATTACCAATGACTATGGCCAGGATTTTATAGAGGGAAAGGCATGGGGAGGGCCCAAAGTTCCAAGCTGGATGGTTAGAAACGGGTCTGGAACTCAGAAGAACAAAGCTGGAGCCATTGCCTTCGCAGTGGGAACTGAAGAAGGTGAGGCCCCCTAGACCAGAGGTTCTCAACCTTTCTCATGCGGAGACCCTACAGTCCCTCATGCTGTGGTGACCCCCAACCATAAAATTATTTTCATCGCTACTTCTTAACTGTAATTTTGCTACTGTTACGAATTGTAACATAAATATCTGTGTTTTCTAATGGTCTTGGGCAACTCCTGTGAAAGGGTCATTTTACTCCCAAAGGGGTACCACCCACAGGTTGAGAACCACTGACCTATAGGAACAGCACAGAATGAGAAGGGCAGAGGACGGGGGACAGAATCCTGAAGAGACCCTGGATTCTGGAAGGCCATGAGAAGAGATGTCCACAGAGGAATCTGAGGAGTGATCGAGAGAGAAGAGCTAAATCAGGAGATGTGCTTCTTTTAGAAGGGGACAGTCACCCCTGTACACAGATGGTCTCCCTGCTTGGGTGGCTCATGAGCATCTCATTGTTAGTAAGTCTAAGAGTGTGCTTGCCATGTCTCCTTCAAATCTTCCTTCTTGGCAAGGCTGCACCTGCCTATGCAATGGAGCTGGGACTTTCTCTGGGTTCATCCTGGTAGCCCTCTCCAACAGTCATCCACCGTTCCCTCCTGTTACCTAACAGGACTGTTGGTCTTCAGACCGGCATCCACCTGCCCCTGCACACACATCCTTGTGCTTCTGGGAACTCAGTGCCGAGCCCAGGGGATAGTCTTGATTAGTCTAGTTTAATCACAATGTCTTTGTTCCTCTTGCTCATGTCTGGTTTGATTGTGGTTATGTGACTCAAAGGGAGTTGTGAGAGGCTTCTGGGAAAGCTTCTCTTGCTTCTTTGGGAGCCATACTGGAAGAGGTCCTCTCTTCCTCACTTGGGCATGGCTATGGAATTTTACTAACCATGACCTTTCACCCTGGAGAAGAGGAGCCCGTGGGTACTATCAGCAATGTCTACAACGTCTACAGTGGAGATGCAAAGCAAAGCAAAACCTCGGCCCTGGGTACATCTTCCCCTCAGCCTGCTTTCCCCTTCCCCAGATGAATAGATCAGAGGCTGGGTGTGATGTAGGACTCCAGGAGGAGCCTTTGTTTGGCTAAATCAGCCCTGTTCTCCCATTGTTGACTGACCGTGAGCCAAAGGTGAAGAAAGGAATATCTATCGTGGCATTCCCAGAACAGCTCCAGAATGGGTACCTAACTCCATTTGGGCCAATGAGGGTAAGGCTGTGTCCCACTCTTAGGGAAAGTCATGACAAGAGATGTATCTACATTCATTTGCTCTGACTGCATCTTTCTGCAAACGTACACACAAGCAAATGCATTATTCTGATATTACTGTTGTTAAATATAATGACAATTAAGGAACAGAAGTCATTTTAGGAAAAGAGAGATGATAAATAATTCCCTTCAGAATTGAAGTTTATTAAAAGTCTTCATGGCCGTGATTGAGCCTTGGGGTGGGAGGAAGAAAGCATTAGACAGAAAATAATATAATATATGAAAAACAAAAATGGTGTTCAGGGGAAGGAGAGGCCTAACTTTTCAAAGCTGGAGAAGAGCTTCATTAAGAGTGAGAATAAGAGGGAGAGAGCATTGCTCTGAGAGGGGTGGCAGGAAGAGCCAGGAAAGCCTCTTCAGAGCAAATCCTGAAGCCGTCTCCCTAACAAAGGAAATATCAGAGCTGTCTAAGTTGGGAGGGGAGGCTGGCAGGAAGTTTCACAATTGAGTTCAACACAGCATATATGACAGAGAGCACAGAGGAACCAGGCAGGCACTTCTTAGGACCACAGAGCAGAGATTCAACTGCCAGGCCACCACACAGATAGCTTCTTAATTCCTTGTCCCATGAAGAGCCACAGGGAGACAAGGCCTGATATCATCAGGCTGTAGGATGTGGTCTTCAAAGGGGTAGGCCTGTGTCCTAACAGCCAGTGGCCATATTCACCACCACATGGGAAAACAGGGTGACACTGGTACAGCAGACAACAGAGGTGTGGATACAACCTGACTTCCAGGCTGACTGACTTCTTGGATCCACACACCAGCCAGTCTGATGCGTTTGCACTACAAGCTCCATTAAACCAATAAAGTCTTTGGTGCCTGTTACAGGTGACTGGAAGCATTACCAATGACCCACCCTCCCCAGCTGCCCAGTTCAGGGCACACTGGATCTCTCTCTCCAAGGTCTCCTGTACTTCCCCTCCTCATCCTGATTGCTTTGGCCAGTCTCCTTAGTTTTCATCTGGATCCTGCAGATGTCGCTTCCTCCAGCGACTATGAGTTTCCATCACTGTCCCTGATGCCACTGTGAACTTTCACCTCCCTGCTGCACACCCTCCTCTCCACGTATTGTCTAACTCAAACCTTCAGACTAACTTTAGGCTGTTTCTGGAAATCCATTTCTGATACCCCTCAAGCTGTCTCCTAACCTCTTTGACCAACCGTATGGGACCCCTTTGCTACAGGAAGGATTGTACCATATTGTGATTTTCTTTTCTTTTCTGCCTTTGCCACTGGAAAATAGGGAAGTTCATGACAGCCCCCCTCACCCCCCACAACCCCTGCCAATACTCAATAGATACTAAGTTTTGGATGAACCCTGCTAGAATTCTTATCTAAGCTGTCTTGTTGTCTCAGTCACTGATCTATTGCCGTGAAGAGACGCCATGACCAAGGCAACTCTTACAAAGAAAAGCATCTAACTGGGGGCTTGCTTTCAGACTTAGAGGTTTAGTCCATGATCATCCTGGTGGGAAGAAGAGAGACATGGAGCTAGAGCAGAAGCTGAGAGTTTTACATCCTGATCCCTAGGCAGCAGGCAGAGAGAAAGAGAGAGAGAGAGAGAGAGAGAGAGAGAGAGAGAGAGGAGACAGACGGAGACAGAGACAGACAGACAGACAGACAGACAGACAGACAGACAGACAGAGACAGACTGGACTTGGTATCTGCTTTTGAAACCTCAAACCCCACCCCCAGTGACAAACTTCTTCCAACAAGGCCATACCTTCTAATCCTTCCCAAACAGTTGCACTAACTCATGACTAAGCATTCAAACATATGTGCCTTTGGGGGCCATTCTCATTCAAACCACTACACCTGTCTACTCATAGATAGGTAATTAGTCAGGTGATTTGGTGTCATGTGAAGAACAGCAGACTAGTCAGGTGTGGTGGCACAGTCAAATATAAAAGACAAGGATATGTGTTCTCAGAATACATTGTGGCAAAAAGATTCTGTAGATGGGAGTTTCTGTTCCATCTGGTCCCAAAGCCCTTTAGTCCCAAATAAACACACAGAGGCTTATATTAATTATAAAATGTTTGGCTGATGGCTCAGGCTTCTTATTGGCTAGCTCTCTCTTAATTATTAACCCATTTCTATCTATTAAACTATGTATTGCCACAAGGTTGTGGCTTACCTGTAATGCTTCAGCATGTTATTCCTCTGGCAGCTACATGGCATCTCTCTCTGAGCCTGGCGTTGGTGGCGCACACCTTTAATCCCAGCACTCGGGAGGCAGAGGCAGGTGGATCTCTGTGAGTTCGAGGCCAGCCTGGTCTCCAGAGTGAGTGCCAGGATAGGCTCCAAAGCTACACAGAGAAACCCTGTCTCAAAAAACCAAAAAAAAAAAAAAAAAAAAAAAAAAAGAGCATCACTCTCTGAATTCCTCTCACAGAATTCTTAGGCAGCCCACCTATACTTCCTTCCTGGCTACTGGCCAATCAGCATTTCTTCATTAATCAATAAAAGAAACATATATTCACAGCATACAGAAGGACATCCCCCATCAGGATTCAGGCCCTGGTTCTGCTTGACCTTAGAATTCATGGTCCTTCAAACAAGCTAGGAGACATATTCTGAGTTTGAGCCTCTGCTCTAGCTCTGCCCATCTCCCAGTTTTCCATCTTCTCTGGGTACATCAGGTCCCTTCTTGAAGGAGCTGGCTGTTTTGCCTGAAAACTTTTTTTTTTGTGATAAAGACACAAAAGGAGAGAAACTACTGGCGGCACGGAACTAAAAAACAAGACCTTCAAACCCTTTTGCAACAAGTTTATTTTCTGCAAGTTATGGCAGAGGCGTCAGGATTATTTTTCAAAGGCCTGGAAAGGAGAACATAAAGGAGGTGATTATGCTGATCTCACAAGGGCTTGGAGGACCACCGGACAAACAAGGGGTCCTTCCCTGGGAGCCAGAACAGCAAAGAAGGTGTCTCAGTGTTTGGTTACTCTGACCTCTACACACAAGGGAAGACAGCAGGGTACTGGGGAGGAGGGATAGCAAACACCCTTCAAACACAGGATGATTTAATACTTCCACTGGCCATGCCACAGATAAACTCACTTCTCCAAATCACTAAGCTTGGGTTTTTCCACCTATATTTATTTTATTGCCTGTACATGACAACAGCAACATTTGCTGGTGGCCAGATTTGAAGATCAGGCCATGGCAGTTAGCAAGGGAACACAAACAACAGGGCAGGATGTGACAGCCAGGCCAGGAGACTTCGCTCCTTCGGTGACCACTGGGCAAGGGAGCCGGGGCTCCCTGGAGGGCTTGATGTGGTGTTGGATCAAGCTGTATTTGTACCTCGGGCTGCTGGTGTTCCTCCCATCTCAAATCTTTGGAAGCCTTTGAGTGTGATGGAAACGTGGCTTGGGACCAAAGCAGCAGCCTGGAGCCTGTGGCTGGCTGGGGTTATTTTTAGGATTATAGGAAACCTCCATCAAGCCTCTTGGTTTAATTCTGAACCTCACTTTCTCAAATGTAGAAAAGATAGGTCACAGCAGCCCAGGGGAGAAAGACCATGGCTTGAGTCTCAGCTTCTGTTCCAATGTAGAGTTTAGCAATAGACACAGGGTACTTGGTACCGTGCATGCGGGCATTTGTGCGTGCATGAGGGCAAGTGTGGTGTGTGTGTGTGTGTGTGTGTGTGTGTGTGTGTGTGTGTGTGTGTGTGTTTAGGTACATGAGTGCAACAGTGTATTTGTGGAGGTCAGAGGACAACTTTGTGGAATCACTTATCTCCTATGGCAGTTTCAGGACTTGAACTCAGGTCATCAGACATGTGTAACAAGCCCCTTTACTCAGCAAGCCTTCTCACTGGCCCACACCTGCAATTGAAGAGGCACCAAATAAATGTTTTGAGTTGATCAGAAATGTAATTGCTAAAAGTCAGTGGCATTTGCTATATATTAGCCCCTTATTCTTTCTTCTCCTGTCTCATGGCCTGCAAACTATGAGCCAGAAAAACCTTTCCCTTCCTTTGGTTGCCTTGGTCAGGTATTCTGTTACAACAAGAAGTAACTTATACAACAGTTGGTTAAAATAAAAGGTATAAGGATGGTCAGTAGGCACATAAAAAGATACCCAATGTCACTAGTCATCAGGAGAACTTTAAAAAGAACAGTAATCTTAAGTGTTGGCAAAACACAGAACAATGGCAACTCACGTACATACTGTTGGTGAGAATGGAAAATAACCACTAGAAGACAGAAGTATATACTCGCTGCACATCCCAGCACCCTCACTCCCTATCCACCAAGAGAACTGAAAACATGTATACATGGAAGGGTTTGTGTAAGAATGACCACAATAGCATCTCTCATGATAGTCAACATGAGAGTCAACAACCCGAATGGTGGTCATCTGATGAACAGATAGATTGTGTCACTATACACACCACCATGGAGTACTACTCAGCAACAAACAGAAGTACTACTCAGGAACACACTAAGAAATGCCATGACGTAAACAAACCTCAAAGTCATCCTGTCAAATGAAAGAAGACAGACTCAAAACGCTGTCCACAGTCTTATTCTGTACAGACAACATTCTGAAACCAGATGGCTGGTTTTCTGGGATTGGAGAAAAAGGGCATACATTGACATTGGGGAGGGTTTTGGAAGGATGAAAGCATCTTTGGTTAAACAAATATACAATTGCTAAGATCCATCGAATGTTCATGGAAGAAGGGTGGATTTTAGCATATGTCATCCCTCCATAAGGGCGCTGAAATTTTTAAATATATAATATCTATGCTCACAAACCGAATGTATATCTCCCATAAAGTTGAAGCACTTTGTCTTTTTTTCTCCCTTTGCTTATGTATGTTTTGTGAAATTTCCACCATGCTTATGCAGGGGCGCGTCTGTAAAGAAAGAAGCAGCCAACAATAATTGGGTTATTCAACAAGGAATCTGTTTTGCCTCAACATTGTTTGCTTGTGATGAAGCTGCTGGTCACCTCTTTCTCATCTATCTTTTCTCAGTGGCACTTCTGAGAGGTGAGCTAAGGAAAAGGATGCAAAGAGGTCCAGAACCTAATAGCAATGCTTTGTCCTTCCAGCCCTGGGCTTGGCTCGCACCCGGATTCGGGATGAATGCACAGTATGTTAATGATAGGGGGCTCCTGGCTTCCCTCGCCAGTTCTACCTTCCATTCCAACCCAAGTCAGCCATAAACCTTCCAGGCCCCTAGAGAAAGCTGGCGGTCCAAGGCCAGCCAGTCTGTGGTTTGTGGGCCCTGGTGGGCACTGCCTCCCCTCACATTGGTCAGGTGTGTTCGCATGGTCTTCGGGAAGTCAAGAGCCCATTCATCCACTAAGACCCGCTTAGAGAATGACCACTCTGTGGCACATGGGACTGAAGGACACAGTGTCCCTCCGAGAGCCCCTCTGGGTAGAGTTCTCAATGTCCACAGGCCTCTGGCTCTCTTCCCCATCACAGGCTCTGTTCATCTCCAAACTTTCCACCCATGAAAGGGCGAGTCACCTCAGGAGACCTGACAAGTCACAAATGGAACATGGCTGCTCCAAGAGAGGTCTTCCTTGATTGTACCCGAGTGCTGTAGTCACACAAGATGCACTCAGACCCAAATGTCGGGACACAGAGATCTCATGAGGCTGACAAAACTACAACTTGCAAAAACAGCATCATATAAATATCCTGTTAACAGAACAGAATTTTTTTCCCACTCTAGCCAAGAAGGAACACGGAAGAGGGAAGCTCAAAAGAGCTGGGTTGAGCACAGGAGAGAGATCTCAGCAGTCCTCTGCTCTGTCACTGCTAAGTGACAAGTTGAAAGAAGTGTTGGGGTCTCTGTCCAAGGGGTTCACATAGGTACTATTTTCCGGATCTAGTTTCATTATCTAACAACCCCCCCATGCATACATATGACTTGTAATAGCTGAACCAGCAACAAGAACACACTGATGGAGAAGCAAGACATCAGATGGACACACAATGGAACAATAGTTGGCCACACAAGGAAATTCTGATCCATGTGACAACATGGATGAGCCTTGAAAGGTGTTATATGATGTAAAAGTCACAAAAGGAAAAACACCGAGTCGTTTCATTTGTAGGGAACCATAGAAATGTCAAATTCAGAGAGAAAGAATTGTGGCTTCTAGGAGCTGGGCAGAGCCAGGGATGAGGCGTTGGTGTCAATGGGTACAGTTTCCATTTAGAATAATACAGAGTAGGTGGACAGTTACACAGCAACATGAATACTCAGTGCCATTGATCTGTACACTGGGGAAAATTGTACACTGGGTCTATTTTAACACATGTACAAAGAAACAAGCTCCCTGCGTGCCACCCTTCCTACTTTACTTTAATATCAAGTTGTGCCTATTAACATTTGGACCAAGTCTCGGGGGAGGGCGCAGGCAGGTGTCGTCTCTGCTCTTACTCGAGTAATGACAAGAACATTGGAACACAGGGAATGCTACCTGTGTCAAGTGTGCCTTTTGGGCAGTCATGGACTCTCAAAGCAGGGATTCTGGAGAAAATAAAGCAGAGGGCTTGGTAGACATGGTTGCCGGGGGAGGCTGTGTTTTTTGCCCCTGGGAGGCCATGCTGAAGGAGAAACACCCAGGGCAGAGAGCTGACTACAATTCACACAGCTCCCAGGGGCCACAGGGACAGAGCTGACATGGCCCTTGGTCTGGCCTATTTTTAGAACCTAGAGTCACAAGTCTTCCCAGTAAACAGCCAGCAATTCCCAGGCCACTGTGTCATTCGTGTGACACTAATACAAGACCAGCAAGAGTGTAGAGTGGCTAGGGAGTGGTAGCAAATGCCTTTAATCCCAGCACTCAGGAGGCAGAGGCAGGCGGATGTCTGAGTTTGAGGCCTGGTCTATAAAGCAAGTTCTAGGACAGCCGGGGCTGTTATACAGAGAAACCCTGTCTTGAAAAAACAAAAACAGAGTGTTAGCTCAGGCCACCACACCTTATCTGTCTTTCCCACCCACCACTCCCAGACTCCCAGACCAGGCAGTGTTATGAGGGAGCTTGGCAGCCTCTTAAGTTTAAGGTTATAGATATTTGTTCAGAACAGCTCTGACCAGAAGTCACAGGGCAAACACAATGGAGACATTTCCTTGCTCCAATCTGGATTCATTCCATGGGTGTTCCTTTTCATCATTAGACAGGCAGTTTCTAGTTCTCCGGAGATCCTGCTGCCATGACCACCTTCTCCAGAAGGCAGGATGTGATCCAAGCTGTCCAAAGTCAAGCCTATCAGAATGCTGCTGCTGTCTGTGGCCCTGTGACCCTGGCCCTACTGGGCCTCAGTCACTTTGTGAAATGACAAGAACATTTAATGTGTCACATGACAGTGTCCAGAGACATGCTGGGACATGTACAATTATGAAGCAGTTTCTTCTGCCATTGTGGCCACTGCTTATGATGGACCTGGGAACAGTAAGTGGCCAGTCAGTATGTGTTAAGAGCTCAGAGCCCTGGATCCTGAAAACGGCCACTCAGTGTGTGTTAAGGACACAGTAAAAGCTCAGAGTCCTGGGTCCTGGAAATGGCCAATCAGCGTGTGTTAAGAGCTCAGAGCCCTGGATGCTGGAAATGTTTCTGTTTTTATCCTTAAATTTTCTAGCAAATGTGGTAATGGAGGTGAGGCAAAGTGTCTGCTTAAGTGCAGATTATCGAAAGCTGTAGAAGTCAGCAGAGGCAACCCATTTCCTCAGCTCCTGGGGAGAACTGTCACTCTGTCAAGGTGATTGCATATATACTGGGTAAGAGCCGGGGTGCATGCAGGGTTTCCTGGTCACCTCTGCTTTTAGGGTTCATGAGTCACATACTGTGGAGGGGTTTGTATTTGCCCTTCAGGGGCTCTGCCCATCCTGTCTGAACTTCTCCTTCCCATTAGGCAAAGAAGAGAGGCCAGGAGAAAAGTATCATGCTCACAGGCCCAGTAAGGAATTTCCAGAGGGAAGAGTAGGCATTGTACGGTCTTCCTCTCCCTGTTGCCTATCACTCACGAGCTGTTGGTCCTGCGGGATGCTCTGTCTGGCTCTAGATGGTGGAGGTAAGGGAGGGAGCCTCCTTTGGGCTCAACACAATGAGTCCTGCAAATTAAACAGACTCCCTAAGGCTCTTCTTGCAGCTGCCCAGTTGTGACATCCTGATGTGGGAATGGACTTGGACACTTCTTACAATAAAACAAACACACTGGAGCTGGCAGGAGGAGAGCATGGACTTCTCCCAGAAAGGGCCACGGGGAGCTGTTTCAGCAACACAGCATGGAGGACTCAGTCACAGGGACTCTGTGTAAGCACAGAGGTCACCTCTTCCCAACTACCTAGATAAAGTGACATATTTCCTGAGCTCCATCCCAGAAAGCCTTGCGGGGCAGACCACTGGAAATGTGGATAACATGAAAACACACTGGAGTCTGGGTCAAGTGGGATTTCCAATGGAGAGACCTTGTCACCCCTCCCCCCCCCCAGTGCCTCTGAGGAGAAGGGTTCTGAGATGTTGACGAGACAGACTCATCCAGATATGGCTCCAGAGCACAGGGGGTTTGGGAGATTGGAGGCTTCCTCTTATTTGCCATCAGCAACACTACCCAGTCTTCTTTTTTAATCAAGGATGCATCATGGCACTCTCTTCTAATACTGCTCTTGTGTCCAGGCGTCATGATTCACGGTCATGGCCATAGGCCCACGGTATCTTCCCTCTTTGGACCACCTCAGATATTCCAGGCTGGGATGGTGAGGGGCACATGGTTGCAGCCAGGTCCTTGCTGGGGCCCATCCTGGTTGGCCACACGCCCATTGCGCAAAGGCAGGCGGCCAGGCCCTGGGGCCCCGCTGCTGGGGCCAGACTCGGATGGCAGGCCCGAGTCGCTGGGCTGCACGTCCACCACCATCCGCCTGCGCAGGAGCCGGCCGGGCCTCTCAGAGTAGGCTTGTTTGTGGGCACCCCAGGGTGGCCGGCAGAGCTGTGCACGGAAGGCAGCCTGGAAGCCCCGACGGAAGTTCTCGTTGAAGTAGCCGTAGATGATGGGGTTGGCGCTGCTGTGGAAGAAGGCCAGCCAGTGTGCCAGGGGGAAGGCGTAGACCGACAGCAGGTGCAGCTGCGGCTCGCTCAGCTGCCCGTAGTCGATGAGCAGCAGCAGCGCCCAGAGCGGCAGCCAGGACAACGTGAAGAAGAGTGCCACCATGACCAGCATGTGCACCACGCGGACCCTGCGGCGCGACGCGCGGCCACCCTCAGCCACTGCCTCCTCCGTGTCTCGCGCTGGACCCGGGGCCTGGCACAGCTTGCGCGCGATGCGCGCGTACATCACGACGATGAGCGCCAGTGGCGCCAGGTAGATGTGTGCAAAGAGCACGGCGGTGTAGACCTTACGCATACCCTTCTCCGGCCAGGCCTCCCAGCAGGAGTAGAGCGGGTAGGAGCGGTTGCGAGCATCCAGCATGAAGTGATGTTCCTCGCGCGTGACGGTCAGAGTGACCGCCGAGGGACACATGATGAGCAGAGCCAGAGCCCAGATCACTGCGATGGTGAGCAACGCCTTCCGGAGAGTCAGCTTCTCGCGGAAAGGGTGAACGATGCAGCGGAACCTGCAGCCCCAGGGCGGGAGGAGAGGTGGGGTTGGGGGGGGAGGGGAGTTGGAAAAGTTCCCGGAGGCCTAGTGGGGCCAGAGCTGACCTGGTTAGGGGCTGCTGTAAGAGGACACCTGACTTTCATCACCATACTTGAGGTAGCATCTGGTGCTGCTGGAAGATACCTGACATACATTACTACACTTAAGGCAGCATCCGGTGACAGCTCAGGCACTAATCAGGTTAATTTACAAGTAAATTGGTTTGTCATTTGCTAAGGTGGCAGCTCACTCAGCTAAATCGTTCTGGAGCCCAGGCTGGATTTAAAGTAGGTGAGGAGGATTCAGCTTCCCACTAGAGGCTTAGATCTTTATTTCGGGAAGGGTTAGCTGGTAGCAGGCATCGCAGTCAGTTTGTGCTGAACATTCTGTGCTTGGGAAGCCTGACTAGGTAAATACACAAATGTTTTAAAAAAACATTTATTTCCTGCTCAGTTCTCCCTGTCCTTCTCCTTCTCTCCCTTCCCCTCTCCACACAAAAGAAAACTTATACCATGTGGTCCCAGGTCCTAGGTCTCCTTCTACGGTGTGGTCCTAGGGATTAAACTCAGGTCAACAGGCTTGGTGGAACCACCTTTACCCATTGAACCACTTTACTAGCGCAATGCAACAATGTAACTAACAAATGTAACAAATGTAATTTCTGGCTGTTTATATATTCCCCTGAAAACCTCAGGAGCTGGGTGCATCAGTGGTAGGCCATCCCTGGGTCATCTTAACCATTATACTGAAGTGAGAAAAACATATCTGCTAAATCCTGACCAGATCTTAGGCTAAACCTGAGGTCAGCCCAGCCCTCAGGAATTTACAGTAATTTTGCTAACCTGCATTGTTCTGCTTCTGAAACAGCAAGGTTTTTTGCTCCCTGATCAAGCAAAAATAACCATGGTGACACAACTGTGCCCTGTTCTTGTTAAAAGTTCCTATCATGTCCTGTTTGCTAGCAGCCATCACAGCCACATCAACGAGGTGTACCAAACTTGTGGTTTTTACCTTTATAAACTCCCTGCTCACTCAGTTCGAGACTGCCTCTTTAGACTTGTAGTCACAGGAGTGAGAGCCCCGAGCTGGGACTGTGTGGCTCAATAGAAACTTCAGATTCATAAAGGGCTTTCTCATCCTGGATGACAACAAGCTTAAGCTAAAGGCCAAGCTTTCATAATGAAGAAGAAGTCTCTGTGTCATTATTTGGGAGCTGGCTGGTGGGACAGAAAGAGACTCATTACAGTGGGTATGTGGAAGAAATCATGTTAGCAGCTGGTGTCTGGACTGTGGGCTAAAAACAGTCCATAAACTTTCCCAGCAAAGTTGTTTGAAGTCTCCAGCCTCTTGTTAGGGCATTTACCATTTTACCAATACAGTTCCTCCCAAAGTAGCTGAATGAGTGGCCAACATCACAGTGGGAGAGTGATGAGGACAAAAGCCATCTCCAGCCTTCTGCCTACCTCCTAGTCCCTGGGGGGAAGGCTCCCACTCAGGAGTCTTTAGTGAGGAGCAGGGAGAGGGTCACACTGTGTATTATGGGAAGGAAAGCTTAAGCACTGGTCCAAAGCCTCACTGACCCAGGGCTCCAACCCTGGCCACATGCACAGAATCATGCTTAGACTAGACTCTGTTGGTGTCTGAGGCTGAATGACCAGAACTGATGGACATGTAGATAGAGTAAGGCCAGGATTTCCAGTAACCAGCAAGTAGGAGATGGGATAAAGGAACAAAAAGAAAACCTTCTTTTCCAGCTAAACTAAGCTCATCCGCAGACAGGCTCCCAGGGCTCAAAGGAGAGGAAGGATTCCTGATGCCCAGGATTCAGACTGCCTTGAGCAGGCTCTAGTAATTACTATTGGGCTTTGTCAGAAGGGGTTGGAGTGGTATTCTCAGTGGGCCTTCTCTGTGGCCTTCCAGTTAGCCCAGTATCAAAGTTATGAGCTCTGTCAGTGTCAGCCCCAAGCTACCCAGGGAAATTTCTCACCTTTCCACAGCGATGGCCACAAGCGTGAAAACAGATGCAGACACGGACATACCCTGCACCAAGCCACTCATCTTGCATGTGGCATTGTCAAAAGGCCAACCTGTAATGACAGAGGCCCCCACAGGGTGAAAGATACTTATCCAACAAAATGCAGATCACCAGCTAGGTAAGCCAAGCCCCACCCCCCAAAACATGGCTCATCTCTATGACCGTGACTGAGGAGCCAACCATTACATACCAATTTAGACACTGCTTTTAGGAAGATGGCCTTTATGTTGACAACCGATTGTCTTTATGACCTCTGGGTCCATCTAGCCCCCGCTGGATCCTATTGTCCAGCCCAGGAAGGAGGTCTTCACATTAGCCCTTCTATTATTATCCTATGATTATTGTCACCTATTCACAGTCTATATATTATTATCACACATATGTATACTAAAGTTGACCAAACAAAGAAGTAAACAAGATACGATAAACACAGTTTTTTCTTTCCCACTGAGAACAAAGCTAACGATAAAGAAGGGGGTATTGTTAAAATAAATTTTCTGATGTTGGATTGGAATCTGAAGTACTAGCATGGACCATAGTTTGTGAAATGCAGGTAAATGACTAGACAGAGGAGTGAAGATGAAGCTGGATATGGTGGCTCACGCCTTTAATCCTAGAACTCAGGAGACAGAGGCAGACAGATCCCTATGAGTTCCAGCCAACCTGGTCTGCATTTCACAGCTCTGTCTCTTCAGAGAGTCTAGAATCAAGATACCCCAATATCGCTAATTATACCTGGAAGTCAGACCTTTGTAAATATTATATTCCTTGGCCTGGGGAGAAGGCACAGCAGCTAAGACTACTTGTTGCTCTTATAGAGGACTGTGGTTTAGTCCCCAGCATCCATATGGTGGCTCACAACCATCCATAACTCTCTAGTTTCAGGGATATAATGTCCTCTTCTGACTTCTGTGGGCACCGGACAGGCACGTGGTACATGTGTACATATGCAAGCAAAACACTCATATGCATAAAATAAGAATAAATATACTCCAATCAAAGGAAGCAAGACTTTTTTGAAGAACTAATTAGTTCCAGGGCCAATGTAAGGAAAACATGAGGTGACCCAGAACACTCTGTGGAGCTAGGAAGTAAGGAAATACTCTAAACACCATGGTTGCAGATGGGAGGGACACAGAAGCCAGCTGCAGCCAGCTCCCAATAGCCAGACCCAGAGCAGTTTAAGCAACAAAGTAAACAACAGTGTCGGATTAAAAGCCATGAAGCAGAGACCCAATTAGTTAAGTACAGAGGATAAAAACCTCATTAATAGAGAACAGGATGGGAAGCACTGTTGTGGGCAGCAACTGTCAAATCACTATTAAGTTAGTGCAAAAATATAATGAGCCATGACATTTGCACAGTCTCAGCAGCTCTCCCCCTAGGATACTTCATAATTAAAAGGGGGAAGTGGTTGCTCTACAGCTGGGAGACAGCAGTTACCGAAGGAATCAAGCAAGCAGCACAGCTCCCATGTGTGCCTTCCCCATGTAGCCAGGCTGCTCTCGCCTAATGGCTAAACTGAATCTAATCAAGGTGTAGGAAGCAGGGGAAGCAGCGAGTGTGTGAAGTTCTGAGTAAATGTGTATTGTTGGCATGGGCACAGCCATGTCAAGACTCCAAAGCTTGGGCCTATGGGGTACTGGCAAAGCCACTACCCATATAAGCCAGGTTCAAGAGGAAAGGCAAAGCAGGAGTCAGAAAATCTGGGAAAAAATGTTGTTTTGGTTGTTGGCAGTAAGGATGCTTTCAGAAGAGAGGGTGAGCCTGCGTGGGTAAGGTGAGGAAGATCCACCACACAAAATATGCGTGAGAGCATGGGGCATGGGCTACACCTAGGCATTCAAGTTCAGCTCAGGCTATATAAGATCTTTTCTCAAAAACAATGAAATACAACTGGGAATATTGTTGCTCAGTGGCTAAGAGTGCTTGCCACCAAGCCTGACAGCCTGAGTTTGATTCCCAGGACCTACATAGTGGAAGAAGAAAATCTACACCATCTCCTATAAGTTGCCTGGAGGTAGCCACTTCAGAGGAACTTCAGTTGGCAATGGAGCTTATGGCGTATGGCCCACCAGTTAGCACAGCTCTGATTGGTGTTCCCCAGAGAGGCAAAGACCCAGGGAGTTTGTCTCCAGAAGGCTTCTGCTGTGTCTTCTACTGGTTGCTGCTATTGCTTATTTACGATATTTGGCATAATGTGACGACAGAGGGAATGCCACTCCATCCAGAAAAGTGTGACTGTTTCATGGGCAAGTCCCACTCCTCCCCAGGTAATTTATATGTAGATCATAATGAAGACGTTTTTTTATACAGCAATGACACTTAAGAGATGAGAGACTTGCCGAGGATGGAAAATGAAAACAAGGAAGTTTTACGAATTTTAGAAAAACCCATGAATTCTGCCTGTGGCAAAACAGGTTGATGATAAAAGAGAGCAATTATGTCCCTGCCCCCAAAGTTAGGTCTAAGTTGCTTGGTCATGAAGATTACAGGATTCATCACAGGTTTTGGTGTGCACCTTGAAAGAACAAAGTTGTGAAAGGAAATTAAATGACCCTTTTGTGTAAAGAAAAAGGAAAATAGATTGTTAGCTAGACCACTTGAATAAAGTTTTATAGAATAGAATAAGGATAAAAATTTGCTACACTTAGGGTTTAAAAGCATTGACTGCTCTTCCAGAGGACATAGGTTCAATTCCCAGCACCCACAGTCATCTCACAACTGTTCATAACTCCTGTTACAGGGGATCTTATACCCTCATACAGACATACATGCAAGCAAAATAACAATGTACATAAAATACACAGAAATAAATTATTAAAAATATAAAAAGAATTGGCTACACTGAAACCTCAATGCCTGCCAGTACAAAGAAACTGGCTGAGATATACTTGGTTTGTTTAGAACTTTGTTAATCAATAATAAAAGAATCATTTCTTTGGGGTGAAGATGATATGGTGGGAAGATAATTCAAAGGGAAATGTTTTTGTGTGTTTGTGTGTTTTGTTTTGTTTTGTTTGTTTTTCCTCGAGACAAGGTTTCTCTGTGTATCCCTGGCTGTCCTGGAACTCACTTTGTAGACCAGGCTGTCCTTGAACTCACAGAGATCCACCTGCCTCTACCTCCCGAGTACTGGGACTAAAGGTGTGTGCCACTATTGCCCAGCTAAAAAAAAAATGTTTAACTACATGTGGACTCCTAAGGAAAACATGTAACTTGTGATCATAACATGATGTCTTCTTGTGTGATGATTTTAATTTTTTTTTGAAAATATGTAACTTGTGGTCCTGAGGTAAATTCTTCTTTTGTAGAAATTTTTGTCTAGGCAATATAAAAAGGAATAGAGAAAAATAAAGAGAGATTTATGTTTTGTCCTCTCCAAAAAAAAAAAAAAAAAAAGTCTCCTGTGTGTGTGGAGGCACTGTCCCCAAATCTCCTCTCTGGTTTCTCTGACCTTCGGGAGCTGGACTCTGGCAGTTATCCTTTAACTTCCACATATGTGTGTCATGCTACATGCACTCCTATGCCTCTCAAAGCAACAAATAAACATCATTTTAAAAATTAAAAATACAAGAAACAAAACAGAGTGAGAGCTGTAAAAGAAAGGAAGAGGTGCATTCTCCAAGGAGGGCCATGCCTTTAAAGAATATAAGCAACTATGGGGGCTGGAGAGATGGCTCAGAGGTTAAGAGCACTGACTGCTCTTCCAGAGGTCCTGCGCTCAATTCCCAGCAACCACATGGTGGCTCACAACCATCTGTTATGAGATCTGGTGCCCTCTTCTGGTGTGCAGATATACATGGAAGCAGAATGTTGTATACATAATAAATAAATAAATAAAATCTTTTTAAAAAAAAGAATATAAGCAACTATTTATTCACTGCAATCCAAGACCTCAGCAGAGAACTGATGTTGTGGGAGTTGCCAGCACCTAGGCATGACCTCTGTATAATTGCTTACAATATATCCCCAAAGCACACATTTTCATAATTTTGTATGTTGAAATTTTTTGCTTTTTAAAGTTTTCCTCTTCACTATTTTACATTGTCAAACATTTTTGCAAAAAAATTTATTAGCTGGGTGGTGGTGGCGCACGCCTTTAATCCCAGCACTCAGGAGGCATAGACAGGCAGATCTCTGTGAGTTCAAGGCCAGCCTGGTCTACTGAGGAAAGTTCCAAGACATCCTCCAAATCTACAGAGAAACCCCATCTTGAAAAACGAACAAAAATCTTTTTACATGCATGAATGTTTTGCCTCTATGTATGTGTACCACGTGCGTGTAGTACCTGCATGAGCCAGAAGGGGGCATTAGAGTCCCCTGGAACTGAGTTACAGGTGGTTGTGAGTCACCTCCAGTTGTGTGCTGGGAATTGAACCTGGGTCCTCTGCAAGGGGATCTTAACTCTTAACTGCTGAACCATCTCTCCTGCCCTAACCAACCTACCTATAGTTCCTCCCTCCCTCCCTCCCTCCCTCCCTCTGTCCCTCCATCCCTCCCTTCCTGTCTTCCTTCCTTCCTTCCTTCCTTCCTTCCTTCCTTCCTTCCTTCCCTCCTTCATATTTTTAATGGTTTTTCAAGACAGGGTTTCTCTGTGTAACAGTCCTGGAACTCACTTTGTAGACCAGGCTGGCTTTGAACTCACTGAGATCTGCCTGCCTCTGCCTCCCAAGCGGTGGAACCAAAGGCATGGGCCACCATTGCCAGGTTTCAAGATGTCTTTTTTATGTCTGCATTTGTGAGAAATAAAATTTCTCAAGGTCTTCCCTCTTGGAGCCACTGTCTATAATACAGACTCTATATAGTTGTGGCCTGTGATTGAGCCTGTCAAACATCCCAGAGCTCAGAAGGCAGAGTTGGGAGACATGCCAGACCAGCCTGATAGAATAGTTAGTTCCAGGATAGCTTGAACTATAGGGTTAAGATCTGACACTCACCCTAGCCCCGCAAAAGACTGAGGTGGTCTGCCAGTGTGGTGGTTGGAATAAGGATGCCCCCCCCATAGGCTCATATATTTGAATGCTTGGTCACCAGGGCGTGGAACCCTTTGAAAGGATTAGAAAGATTAGTAAATGTAGCCCTGTTGGAGGAAGTATGTCACTAGTGAGGACTTTGAGGTTTTAAAAAGCCCACCCCAGGCTCAGTTCTCTTCTCTCTGCCTATGGATCAGGATGTAGCTCTTAGCTACTTCTCCAGTACCATGCTCCCTGCCACAATGATAATGGACTAAACCTTTGAAACTGTAAGCAAGCCTCCAATTAAATGCTTTCTTTCATAAGAGTTGCCTTGGTCACAGTGCCTTTTCATAGCAAGAACAGTGACTAAAATAGCCTTGGTATTCCAGATGCCCACAGGTATAAAGTGGGATGCACACAATTACCAACCACCACTTTGGGCCCATTATGAACAGATCCAACCTGCTCAGAGCTGTTATATCCTCACAAATGTCATTTGGGCATTTGTATACCTGAGTGTTTATGCTTGCAAAAATATGTGCTATGATTGCACATGATGTTAAAGTGGCCTTTGGAGGGGTCTGTTTTGTTGCTGTTATGGCGATGCCTTATGGTTGATGTGAGTTTTCTGTTTGAGATGTGGTTTCACTGTGTATCCCAGGTTGGCCTCAAACAGGCGATCCCCCTGTCTTAGCCTCTTGAGTGCTGAGATTACAGATTGTTTTAGTTCGGTTTTCTATTGCTGTGAAGAAACACCATAACTCACAGTTCAGAGGGTCAGTCCATTATCATCATAGAGGGACATGTTGCTGTGCAGGCAGACACGGTGCTGGGGAAGCATCTGAGAATCCTACATTTTGCAGGCAGCAGGAAGCGGTCTGAGAATAGACCTGGGAATAACTTGAACATAGGAGACCTCAAAGCCTGCTCCCACAGTGACACACTTCCTCCAATAAAGCCACACCCACTCCAACAAAGCCACACCTTCTTACAGTGCCACTCCCTTTGGGGACCTCTTTCTTTCAAACCACCACACAGATCATCACACCTGGTGCCACCACTCAAAATTCAGGTTGTATTTCTCAGAATTATGGTTCAAACTCCTAGAACATGACATGTCTGCGAAACTAGTGAAAGTCAAGAAAACTCCACAGATGAGTTAACAACAGCATCTGGAAGCTTTCTCCGGGTCTTGATTTTTCTATTGTGTTATTGGGGAAGGCAAGAGAAGCACATGCAAGGAGTCTAGGCTAGCTTGACTGTTTTTCTTTAAGTCTAAAACTGTTTCAAAGGGCTGGAAAGATGGCTCCTTGGTTAAGAGCATTTGATCTTCCAGAGGACTTGTGTTCGGCTCCCAGTACCTACATGGCAGCTCAGAACCTGTAAGTCTAGTTCAAAGGGATCTGATACTTTCTTCTAGGCATCAGGGACACATACGGTGCACATATATACATGCAAGCAAACCACATACACATCAAATAATATTTTAAAAAATTGTAAAAATAATAAAATAAAAATTACTAGAATGGACAAAATACTCACCTTTTTTTTTTCTTTTTTCTTTTTGGTTTTTCAAGGCAGAGTTTCTCTGTGGCTTTGGAGGCTGACCTGGAGCTAGCTCTTGTAGACTAGGCTGGTTTAGAACTCACAGAGATCCACCTGCCTCTGCCTCCCAAGTGCTGGGATTAAAGGCGTGCGCCACCAACGTCTGGCTCAAAACACTCACATTTCAAGTTAACCAATGTCCTTCTTTAGCTGTGAATATATGTTTCTCTTATTGGTTGATGAATAAATGGTTTGGCCTATGGCTCAGACTTCTTGACTAGATATCTCTCTCTCTCTCTCTCTCTCTCTCTCTCTCTCTCTCTCTCTGGTTTTACGAGACAGGGTTTCTCTGTGTAGCTTTGGAGCCTATCCTGGCATTCACTCTGGAGACCAGTCTGGCCTCGAACTCACAGAGATCCACCTGCCTCTGCCTCCCGAGTGCTGGGATTAAAGGCGAGCACCACCAACGCCAGGCTAGGCTAGATCTCTCTTAATTATCAAACCATTTCTATTAATCTGTGTATCTCCACATGATCTTGGCTTACCGGTGATGCCCGGATCTCTTGCTTTCTCAGCAGCTACATGGCATCTTCTTGACTTCACCTACTACCTTTTTCTAACCCTGTTTGGATTTCCTGCCTGGCTAAATCCTGCCTGCCCATTAGTTGAAACAGCTTTATTCATCAATTGTTAAGAGAAACATATATTCACAGCATATAGAAGGACATCCCCCATCAAACCAATGTGGATGCTAAGAACGCAACTCAGGTCCTCTGGAGAGCTGTATATACTCTCCATCTCAGAACCATCTCTCCACCCATCTTTCTTTTTTTTTTTAAATCATTGTGTGTGCATGCATGCATTCCTCTCTCTCTCTGTCTCTCTCTGTCTCTCTCTCTGTGTGTGTGTGTGTATGTGTGTGTTTGTTTGTGTGTGTGTGTGTGTGTGTGTGTGTGTGTGTGTGTGTGTATGTGCACACCAGAGCTCATATGTGGAAGTCAGAGGACAACTTGCAGCAGTAGATTCTTTCCTTCCACCACGAGCATCTCAGGGATGAAACCTGGGTGACCAACATGACAACAAGCACTCTCATCTGCTAAACTATCTTGTTGGCCCATCATGTTTCTCCACACTTGAAAATAGACTATAGCTGGGCGGTGGTGGAACATGCCTTTAATCCCATCACTCAGGAGGCAGAGGCAGGTGGATCTCTGTGAGTTCAAGGCCAGTCTGGTCTACAAAGCTACACAGAGAAACCCTGTCTCAAAATAACCAAAAGAAAGAAAGAAAATGGACTGTAAATATGAACATGTTTAACATTGAAATTGTTTTCAACCAACAATAAAACCCACTGTTTTTTTTTTGCATACAAATCCACAAGCAGTCATGAGGCTTTAATCATATTCAAGATATGTAAATCATGCATTACCCCAGGAAGCTCCCACTCATTCCTTTATTATTCCCTGATTCTGCCAATTTGCTTTCTCTAGAGACAGAAAATACAGTTTGGCCTTTGAAAATGCCATATAAGTAATCATACAGTACGTAGCCTTTTGAGACTGGTGCACTAGAGTGGGCTAGACTGTCCATGTGTGCTAGAAGAGGAATATACAGTTTGTGTCTGACATCTCTGCAGGGATCAGGACTCAGTGGTGAGTAAAGTCTCCACCAGGCACACATGAAGGCTCTCCATGACTTCATTTTAGGGTTTAGGAACCTGAAAAACATGGGCTTCTCCTTCCTGGGCCTGAGTCATGAAAGCCACTATAAGGAGGGAAAGCAGACCAAGTAAGAGCCTCTGGGAACTTTGGGAAACCCTTAGAGCTGAGAAATCCCACTTAGACCTCTAGGGGGCTCCACAGCTTGGGAAGCTGGTCACACCCTGCCTGGGGTCTCCAAAGCTGATATTAAGACAAGAAAGGCTGATCACCAGAGAAGAGTATGTCACATTCTGACAACTGTGGGCATGTAGAGGCGCATGGTCTAGTTCAATTTAAAGATCTCCTACCAAACCCCTGCTCAGTGGTCAGCCAATCCCTGCTCGGACACTTTCAGCCACTGGGAACAAGACCATCTTCTGTGGGAGAAGAGGCGGAAGGAGTGGATTTCCAGGCCTTCCTGTAGAACAAAGTCACCGACCCCTACTTCTCCCACCGCTGGTTCTGCCCACAAGAGCTCTCTCCAAGAGTGTAGCCAGAGGGCTGTGAGAACACTGGCCTTGATACTGACAAGCTCTGTAATTACAGGCCAGTCCCTTAACTGCTCTGAGCATGGCTCCTCACCCGTAAAATGAGGATAATAACAAAGCATGCTTGGTTGGATGATTATGGGGATTAATTAAGATAACGTCCAAATCATATGTAACATCATTCCTGGCACAAAGAAGATGATTAACCCATTAGACTTGTTATTCCTAGGCCAGTCCCTCATCCACAACTCCATCCGAGTTTGAGACATGGCCCTTTGGCCAAGAGGCCAGCTCAGTGACCTCTGCTTCAGTCTTCAGCTGGAAGTGGAAGTGAAGGGAGAGGGCCTTCTTGCTACCCCTTGGCCATACTTACCAGTGATGAGGTTGTCCACAAGGGTAGTGGGCATGCAGAAAATGCCCACCAGCAGATCGCTGACAGCCAGGTTGAGGATGAACATGTTGGTAACAGTGCGCATGTGCCGGTTCTTGAGCACAATGAAGCAGACCAGGGTATTGCCCACCATGCAGAGGACGAAGATGAGCACATAGGCCACTATGAACATGGCTGCCACTGGGCAGGAGTGCTGGTAGTAGGAGGAGAAGGTGAGGTTGGCAGCCAGGGTAGCCTCAGCATCACTCCCGTTCTGACTCAAGGGCCAGCTGACATTGGGAGGCTGGACAAGCTCGCCTAGGACCAAAGGAACACAAGTGTGATGACCTGAGCAAAGAAGGGATGGCTGATATCAACACTGGAAAGCTGAGGCTTCCATGGGGTTGTAACTCCGAGTGCTGACCTAACATGCATGAAGCTATGGGTTGATTCCCCAGTACCACATAAAGTGGGTATAATGGCACCTATCTTTAACCCAAGCACTTGGAAGGTAGAGGCCAGAGAATCAGAAGTTCAAGAATTTGAGACCATCCTCAGCCAAATGAGACCTTCAAAGAAAAGAAAGGAAAGTTCATGTTTCTTTGTGTTCCATGTGCCATACCCTAAGCCTCACTGTTCCAAGGACAACTGGACACACAGATCAAGGGTTTTATTTTTTTAATTTTTAGATTTATTTTATGAGTGTCTTGCCTGCACACAGGTGCATGCACTGTGTGTCTACCTGGTGCCCGTGGAAGTCAGAAGGCAGCAGATCTCCTAAACTGGAGTTAAGGATGGCTGTGAGTCATAGTACAGGTACTAGAAACCATACTAGGTTCTCTGCAAGAGCAGCAAGGGCACTTAATCATTGAGCCATCCTCCAGCCTCTGACTAAGGACTTTCAATATATCCCAACTTGCACCCACACTGCCCAAGACTTATTCTTCAACCATGTTGGTTATTCTCTATTAACACCTTCTATCTGCCTTCATTTCATCTTTTGTGCCTCATAAGACCTCTTTGTGTGTGTATGTGTGGGGGGGGATGGCAAGGTCTTATGTATCAGGCTAGCCTTGAACTCACCATGTAGTCAAGGATTACTTGAACTTCTCATACTCCTGCCTCTACCTCCTGAATGCTGAGACTGTGTGTGTCACCATGCTTAGTTTATAGGATAGAACCAAGGGCTTAGAGTGTGTTAGGCAAATACACTATCCTCAGATCCAAGAATCTAACTTCTAAAAGACCCCATCCCACCAGCTCTGGTTAGACTCAGCCAATGGGAGGCCCTGAAGGAGGTGGGAAGGCAAGAGAGGAGTCAGGATTTGTTTCCTGGCTCCCTTCCTGCCTGGCCCAAAGTAGACACAGCTCTTGTCCTATAGGACCACTCCTTATTGTGCTATCAGTGTACCCTCATATCTAGACATTTTAATTCCCCCCAACATGTGTCAATGGTACATGGAAGTGAGGCTTTTGAGAGATGACTGGAATTATGAAGTTAGAGGGTGAGGCCCTTGAGATATCCTGATGATGTCATAAGATGAGAAGAGTCCTGAGATATTGTGCTTGCTCTGTGCTGGTTTATTTATTTATTTATTTATTTATTTATTTATTTATTTTTGTATACAGTGTTCTGTCTGCATGATCCCTACAGACCAGAAGAGATCACCAGATCTCATTTACAGATAGTTGTGAGTCACAATGTTGTAGTTGCTGGGAATTGAACTCAGGACATTTGGAAGAGCAGCCAATGCTCTTAACCTCTGAGCCATTTCTCCAGCCCTTGCTCTATATTTCCGAATGCTCTCTCTCTCTCTCTCTCTCTCTCTCTCTCTCTCTCTCTCTCTCTCTGTGTGTGTGTGTGTGTGTGTGTGTGTGTGTGTGTGTGTGTGTGTGTGTGTGTGTGTGTCCATCCTTGAAGGCCACAAGAGGACTCCATCTCCTGGGACAAGAGTTATATGTAATGCTGTTGGACACAGGTACGGGGAACTGAACTCCTGTCTTCTGCAAAAGCAGCAAGTGCTCTTAATGACTTGGGCCTCTCTCCAGTCCTGTGCTTGCTATAGTTTGCCATGCAATGTCTTTGCTATGTTAGGATGCTGGGTAAAGGCCCTGAGCAAATGAGCCATGCTTTTGGACTTTTGGGCTTCTGGAATCATGAACTAAACTAACTTTTTTTGGGGGGTGGGAGTTGACAGCATTTTTTTTCTGTGTAACTTTGGAGCCTATCCTGGAACTCCCTCTGTAGACTAGGCTGTCTTTAAACTCACAGAGATCTGCCTGCCTCTGCATCCAGAGTATTGGGATTAAAGGCATGTGCCACCACTGCTCCGCTGCTAAACTAACGTCTATTCTTTATAAATGACTCAATCTTGGGTATTTTGGTATAGCAATAGAAAAATGGACTAAGAAGCTCCTCTTCCATGCAATGGTAGCAACCTGTTCTTTCTCTTTGCACCAATAGCCCTGCTTGCAGCAATAGCATTCTGGTTTTGCCAGCCCAGTAGTAGGTATGCAGGGTCGTGCCCTGCTCCACCCATTTCTCATCAGGGACAGGCTGAGTATATGTTTCTCTAGTCCTGCTTTGGAAGGAGCAGCCCAGTGTCCAACCACAACTCTTCTGGGAAGTCATTAGCTGTGGTGAGTCATGGTGTTGTCTCAAACATTCTCCTTCTATCTTCCTCTGGGACTGAATGGGGCCCATTCTGGAGGATGAAGCATCTCTGAGGGATCTTTCTGTGGAGCCCAGAGCTCAGCCACTGGCTAGGAGGCACACCAGAGGGTTAGAGGCACCTGGGGGCCGGAAACACCTGGGAGCAACAGGCTGTTGAGCCGGCATCATCCGGGCTGCAGGGACCAGTGGGGACCGAAGGAGGGTGTGGCAGGGGTGAGGGTCTGCTTATGGAGAAAGAACTGAGAGGAAATGGCACTGTCCACATTTAGACCATTCAAGGGCTCTAATAACACTCAAACACCTATAATATAATATAATATAATATAATATAATATATTCAGAAATATACATAAGAGACTATTATGGGGTACATATGTGAGAGTAAAAGCTTTAATGACCCATCAGAGATGGAATGGTGGAAAGGACTCATATGTGAATAACATCCACCTTCAACAACCACGCACTCTCCTCTTCAGTTATTCTGAAGTGTCAGTCAACATTTCTTCCCACTGGAAGAAGAAATCTTAAAAAAAAAAAAAAAGACATCTAATTTTTTTTTTTAAACTGGAGATCCAGGAGCTGAACACCTGACAAAGTCCCATCCCTGACACCAAGCCAGGTGTGGTACACCCATAAATCTAGAACTCCAGAGGCAGGATGAGAGGTTCAAGGTCATCCTTGGCTACATATTAAGTTGGAGTCCAGCCTGGACTACATGAGACCTTTTCACAAAACAAAACAAAACCAGGCCATTGGGATGACTCAACAGGTAAGGTGCCTGCTGTCAAGCCAAAAGACCTGAGTTTGAGCCCTGGGACCTACATGGTAGGAGGAGAGAACCAGCTCCTACAAGTTGTCCTCTTATCTCCATTCACATGCCAAGGTATGCACGTCCCCACACACATACACGTCACACATACATACACACAATAAGTAAAAGTTTAAATAAAAAAATTCTACCCTTCTTCTGCCACACTTATTTGATGTCACCTCTCAGCCTCTCGAGTCACAGGTTTCGCTCTTGTCTCTTCATCATCCATCAACCCCTGCAACTCATTTGTCCTGAAGGTTATGTGGCTCATCTGTGGGTTTGTCTGTGGGTAGGATGGTGCAGACTGCTCTCTCTCAGTATCATTTCTTACGCTCCACTCTCTATGCTCTGGAGTTCTTGTAATCTGCAGTTAAAGCTAACGGTGTAATCCCGAGGGTGATCTGGGTAGCCTGGTGGCCTCGCTTGATTTCTTTTTGTTTTAAGCATCTCATATCACCCACGGTGACCATGAACTCACCATGTAGCTAGAACTGGTCCTGAACTTTCCAAAAAGGATTTATTTGTTATTCTTATTTTGTGCATTTATGTCTGTGTAGTGCATGCATACAGTTCCCCCAATGCCAGAAGAGGATGTCAAATCACCAGGAACTGGAGTTATAGATAGTTGTGAGCTGCCATGTGGGTGCTGGGAATCTAACACAAGTCCTATGCAAGAGCAGTATGTGCACTCTCTCTGTGTGTCTGTGTGTCTGTGTGTCTATGCATCTCTCTCTCTCTCTCTCTCTCTCTCTCTCTCTCTCTCTCTCTCTCTCTCTGTCTCTGTCTCCAGGGTTTCTCTGTGTAACCCTGGCTGTCCTGAAACTCAATTTGTAGACCAGGCTGGTCTCAAACTCACAGAGATCCGCCTACCTCTGCCTCCCTAGTGCTGGGATTAAAGTCATGCACCAGCACCGCCAAGTTAGTAAGTGCTCTGAACCACCGAGCCATCTATCTCTCTAGTCCTAAGCCTTGGATTCTTGATCTTCCTGACCCCACATCCTCTGCCTGTACCACTAGGGGCTTAACTCTCCTTAGCTCAGCCTTCAACACACAGCAGGCTCTGACCCCTGCTGATCTCTCCATGGTCTTGAACAGCCAGTCACTTGCCCAGTAAGTTCTGGCCACTTGCACATCTTCTAGTATCTTCTGTCCCCAGGGCTTTTGCTATTCTCCTCCTTCCCCTCTCAACTCTGATGTCTTCTGGCTCCATTTAAAGGAGGAGTCCCAACCGTACCTCTTATTGGGTCTGTCTTGTTTGTGTTCTTGGATCTGCCAATGATTTGATTTAAAGTTCACTCTTTCCCCCTGTGCTTAAGAGTCATCTCCTTGACTTTAGGGTGGTTCCCCGTTTTATTGAGAAGTATCTCTGGTATCTTGTCAGTGCCTGGTCATAGTAAATGACTCAATAAACCAGTAATAACAGAGTGAACAAATAGGTAGAGGAAATTCCCAGAAACCTTTCAGGCTGGATCCGAGCCTGCTTCCCATACTCCCTTTGCGAAGCCCTCAAATGAGCTCATTATCCAGTCTTTCCCTGCAGCAAATTGTCTAGAGTGACCTTGCCCATCTCTAATGTCTAAACACCTGGGTGTCCATCCCAAGACTTAACCTAGCTCCCAGCACTGCCTCATCCCAGAAGAAACCCCTCCTACTCCTGTCAATTTCCCCTGACCCAGAGCCCTCCTACCTCCACCAGTCTGAGCCCCACATCAGCAGCCAGAAGCTCATTAACACTCTTCACTCAGCCTTTCTGGGACCTGCCAGCTGCCCTTATGATTACATCCTGTGAACTTTTCATCCACTGAACCCAATTACATTACCCAATTGGACGGGTTTCCCAGAAGCTTTAGGATATAATGATGGCTGCCTCTAGGGTGCCCTGATGAGCTTAGGGGGTCACACCTGCATCAGCAAAAGCTGGGCTAGAGAGGCCGGAGCACAGCATCTCTCAAAGTGTGATTGTTAACTACCAGCGTCACACAGAACTCCTCAGAGAGTCTCAGGCCTTAGCCGTGACCCAGAGAACTGGAAACCCCAGTGTGTGTGTGTGTGTGTGTGCTCGGGGAAATCAACAATCTGTTTTGCTCATTTGTTTTCCATCCTGAGAAAAGATTCGTTTTTTTTTAAATTTTGTGTGTAAGAATGTTTTTGCCTGCATGTATGTATACCCCATGTATGTGCCTAGTGCCTGCGGAGGCCAGAGAGGGTGCCAGACCCTGGAGTTACAGATGGTCGTGACCCACCATGTGGGTGTTAGGAAATGAACCTGGGTCTTCTGCAAGAGCAGCAAGCACTCTTAACCACTGAGCCATCCTTCCAGTCTTCCCCTCTGTTATTTTTATTTTTTGCGTGTATGTGTTCACATGTGTGTGAACGCTCACGTACATATGTATGTATATGGGTTTGGAGGACAGAGGCCAATGCCAGGTGTCTTCATCAACTGCTATCTACTGTCACTGAATCTGGAACTTATCAATTTGGCCAGACTGGCTGGCAAGCAAGCCCCAGGAATCTTCCAGGTTTGGCTCCCCAGCACTGAGATGGTTACAGAAGCATGTGACAGCCCTGACTTTGATGTGGGTTCCAGCGGGTCTGACTCAGGTGCCCCTCATGCTTGCAACAAACACTTTACCTGTTGAACCATCTCCCCAGACCTTACTTTTATTTGCTGTTTTGCAGTGCTAAAACTGAAGCTAGGGCCTCATGCTTGCTAGACAACTGCTCTGTCACTGAGTCCCAGCTCCCAGCCATCTGTTTTAAATTTTAAAGCATTAGATAGGGGTATGGTTCAGTGGTGGAGTACTTGCCTATCATTCATAGAGCCCTGGCAATCCCCAGCACTGTCAAAACAAAACAAGCAAACAAAAACTGAAAGCATTTCCTGGCTTTGGCCTAGGGTAAATCATGCTGCTTCTAGGAACCAGATCCCTCTTACTACAATAGACAGAGGTCAGAAGTCAAGTTCACAATGATGCAGGGTACTCTGATGGCAGCCTAGTAGCAGCGAAAGGCGTGTGAACAAGGAAGCAAAGTCCACATGAAGGGGCCCAAGCCAGATCCAGTCTAGATATGTCCCTGAGTTCATAACTTCTCACCAACGACAGCATCATTGGCGCCACCGTCTGGTTTGTCCTGGTTACACAAGAGAGTTCAGCCACAGACCCTTTCAATATCACCTCTGAGAGCCTATTGGTGAACCCTGACACTGGAACCCCTGAAGCACACCACATTAGGGGCTGCCAAAAGCACAGAACACAACACAGGACAGATGGTACATGAAACAAGAAGTTCAAACTCATTGGCAATGTGAGAGATGCCCTTTAAAAAAGAATTCAGTGTAACCTTTTCATCAGTCAGATTCGCAGAGGCAGTAGCACTCTGAGAAGGTGAAGTGAGGCTGTGCACAGCTCCGGCTGCGCACCAGTTAGGAAGCCTTCAGATAGATGCAGATCTGGCCAGTGCCTCAACCAGTGACTGGTTCCCAGACCTGCCATTCCACTTGGGAGTTGGGGAGCTACCATGATGTTCAGAAGGAAGTCTGGTGGCACGGGGAAAATATGGACCTCGTTTTATAATGGTCACAAAACAGTATAAACATGCACTATTAATCTCTATTCCATATAAAATGTGTGTATGAAAACCACGGATGATTTTTTTTTGACTGGCAGTATTTGTCCATAGGGGGTGGCATTTCCTCAGATGAGTTTTTTGGTTTCCTTCATTCTAACTTTTGGTTTTGACTTTTCTGATCACTGGAATGGAAACATGGGATAAAATACTGATGATGTTAGTGGCTCTCCAACTCACACCACAATCACACTGATTTGAAGGAGGCATTTCCTCTAAGTCCCTCCCTCCCCTGTGGGTCAGGATCTGGGAATGGCATTTGGGATACTTCCTTTAAAAGCTCCTCTGATGAGTCCCTTGTGATTTGAGAAACACTGACTTGTGCCATCTCTGCTCTCCAGCACCAAGCTTTAGTGAAGCTTAACACTTGGGGGTCACCAGAGTCTTTGATGTGCTTTGGTGCATTTTTGCACAGGCTTTCTGGGGCTTTCTCTTGATGTGGCATGAAATGATTTCTGTCCGGTAGGCAATTATGGTCTGTGAATATGTTGGATCCTCTCTAAACAGAGCACACCCTTTCAGGGGGTCAGTGAGCACAGGCAGGTGCCAACCACTCTATCTCCTTTTTCCCTACTTCTTGGAGCATGGTGAGTTTTCCCTTGGGGAGCCAGCCCTTCTCCCTGCGTGTAGCATTTGAGGGACTGTCAATCAGAAGTCTGTACTCATCCCTAGTCAAATGACAGCCAGTGAGAGTTAATTTGCTTTGGATCTGATTGTGGGTCCCGGTAACCCAGCTTTCCTGTCCCCTGGATGACCATCCAACCCCCTTCCTATGAGTTTCTAGTTGGTCAGGTTCAATGGCACCAGCGTCTGGTTAATAAAGGGGCCTTAAGTTGATCATCCTGGGCCTCTGAGGAGACTGTGGAGTCCAGTTCAGCACCCCATGGATAGGGTCAGGCAGGAAGAACACAGTAGGCCTTTTTGGGTTCTGTCCCCACATCCCATGGCCTCTCAACAGGCCAGGTGCTCTTCTATGGGGGCAATGTTGCTCCAAAGAGGTAAAGATACTGATTAGGTGTAGTGGGTATTCACTCTGCCCATGACCTTGGGCTACCTGGCCTGATGGAGGCGAAGCTTCTTGTTTGCTGGTGTAACTCCTTAGAAAGTAAGAGGGGAGCAGTCTCTTCCTCTCTTGTGTAGTGGTCAGGGATCTGATTAAAGCTTCCAGCTCCTGGGCAGAAGACTGAGGCAGGTTTCTACCTTATTGTCATTCATGAGTGTTCCCCAAGTAAATATTTGATGTCCCCTTATTTCAGGCTCTTGTGGACTCCTTACCAATTGTTTACAATTAGGGATTAGAGAATTTGGCCTGAGAGCTGGTGGTCAGTGATTGTCACTCATTGTAAGAGGACTGGGGAACAGCAACTTGGTTTGAAGAGTAGGCTTGGGACTATATCTTACATCTAATTAAAAAAAATGTTACTTATCTGGGCATAGTGACTGAGTGCTGGTCTTTAATCCCAGCACTTAGTAGGCAGAGGCAGGTGGATCTTGGTGAGTTCAAGGACAACCTGATCTGCAGAGCAAGTTCTAGGACAGCCAGGGCTATTACACAGAGAAACCCTGTCTTGAAAAAATAAAAACAAAATGCTTCTGACATCTATTTAGTATGTGTTCTCCATGCCATGTGCACTTCTGGAGGTCAGACAGCAGCTTGCAGGAGTCAGCTCCCTCCTTCCACCACAGAGATTTGGGGGAATCAAGCTCAGGTTACCAGAACCCATAGCACAGACCTTTATTAGCTGAGCCATCTCCCCAGCTGTGCTGGATTGTTTTACATCAACTTGACCCAAACTAAAGTTATCTGAAAGGAGGGAACCTCAACTGAGAAAATGCTTCCATAATATCCACCATAAAGCATTTTCTTCATTAGTGATTGATGGAGGAGGGCCCAGCCCATTGTAGGTGGTGCCATCCCTGGGCTGGTAGTCCTGGGTTCTATAAAGAAAGCAGGCTGAGCAAGCCATGGGGAACAAGCCAGTAAGCGGCTTTCTTCTATAGCCTCTGCATCAGCTCCTGCTTCTAGGTTCCAGCCCTGTTCCTGTCCTGGTTTCCTTCAGTAATAGACTACAATGCAGAATTGTAAGCCACCCTTTCCTCCCCAACTTCCTTTTTGGTCATGGTGTTTTGTTGCAGTCACCAGCCCTTTGTTGCTTTTGTGAAGTTTTAAGTAGCCAAGCTAGCCTTGAACCCTCTATGTGGTCAAGAATGACCTTGAACTTCTGACTGCTCAGTTAATGGTGTGTGTGTGTGTGTGTGTGTGTGTGTGTGTGTGTGTGTGTGTGTGTATGAGCAAACCTAGGGCTTTAAGTATACTAAGTAGGGATGCTAACACCCCAGGCTTGCTTCTTTTTGTTTGTTTGTTTAAGGCAGGGTCTCACTATGCTCAGTGTGACTCACAGTTGCTTCTGCTGCCTGTGCATCAAGATATAGAATTCTAAACTCCTCCAGCATGCCTGCATGCTGCCATGATGATGATGGACTAAACCTCTGAACTGTAAGCCAGCCCCAATAAAAAGTTTTTCTTCAGAAGAGTTGCCTTGATTGTGGAGTCTCTTCACAACAATAGAAACCCTAAGATAGAAATTGGTGCCAGGGACTAGTTAGCGTATTACTGTGAGAGGCCCATCCATGCGTTTGTTTGCAGTAATATGGACTTAGGGATTGAGGTTTGGGAAGGCAGTAGAATGCTTTAAGCACTGCTTAATGGACCATACTAGTAGGAGCATGGAAGACAGTGGTGCTGAGGGTGAAAACCAACAAGGGCCTGGCTCAAGAGGTTTCAGAGGAGAAGAATTTTAGTATGTTGCTTAGAGCTTGTTTTTCTGATATTTTGGTGAAGAATGTGGCTGCCTTTTACCCTTGTCCAAAAATTTTGTCTGAGGCTAAAGTGAAGAGTTCTGTCATGTGGTACCATGATTTATTTTATTTATTTATTTTTATTGAGACAGGGTTTCTCTGTATAGTGCTGGCTGTCCTGTAACTCACTCTGTAGATCAGGCTGGCCTTAAATTCACAGAGATCTGCCTGTCACTGCTTCCCAAGTGCTAGGGTTAAAGGCCTGCACCACCACCCCCTGGCAGTACCATGATTTATAATGGAATATTTATAATGAAAAAGAATAAGCCCGAAAAACCAAAAAAAAAAAGAATAAGCTAAGTAAGAAAAATACAAAATGACAATTTGAGGAGGAAGGGGGCACCAGGAAGAGGATTGGAATTAAATCTTTAAGGAGGCCAGACGTTGGTGGCCCAAACCTTTAATCCCAGCACTCGGGAGGCAGAGACAGGCGGATCTCTGAATTTGAGGCCAGCCTGGTCTACAGAGCAAGTTCCAGGACAGACTCTAAAGCCACAGAGAAACCTTGTCTCAAAGAAAGAAAGAAAGAAAGAAAGAAAGAAAGAAAGAAAGAAAGAAAGAAAGGAAGGAAGGAAGGAAGGAAGGAAGGAAGAAAGAAAGGAAGGAAGAAAGGAAGAAAGAAAGAAAAAACTAAAATCTTCAAGGAGAGAAACAGATTAAGAAATTGAATAAAGGGAGTGGAAACCTCAGCGCAAGATCCCACCCAACTAAGCTTCCAACTTGTGAAAAGGAATTAAAGAAAAGCTTAGATCCAAGTGTGGTGGTGCACACCTCTAATCCCAGCACTCAGCAGACAGAGGCAAGCAGATCTGTGAGTTCAAGGCCAGCCAGGTCTACAGAGCAAGTTCCAGGACAGCCAAGCTTAGGCAGTGAAGGAAACCATGGAAAACATAAAGCTGCTGAAGATATAATTGAATGGGGGATGAGGGGGGTGGGGGTGTTCCAGCCTCAGCAAGCAGCAGAACTTGGCAGCTTCGGCCATGTGGTTCTGCCTTTAGAGTCAAGGTTACAAGAAAGGAGTTTTGGAATCACCCTCCAAGACTAAGGAAAGCCACTGAGGCCAGGCATGGCAGGGGTGTCCCTGCATGGAAGTCCAGGGAGGCCACTGTGTGAAGCTGTGAAGGTGAAGCCTGGATTGCCTTGGAGACCCCAAGATGTTGGAGATGCCAGTGTCATGGGATACTTGCTGAGAAAAGCTGCTAACAGGGAGTGGATCCAGCACAGGAGAAAGAAAGAAGTGTGTTGCAGTCAACAAAGCTGAAAGGAACTGGAGATCTGAAGAGTGCTTTGACATCAGACACGGAGATGCAGAGTTTGGAGTTTGACCAGCTGGTTTTCAGTCTTGCTTTGGTCCAGTATTTCCTCACTCTGCTCCCTTCCCTACCTTTTGGAACAGTAATGTATATCCTGTGTCATTATATGTTGGAAGTTTTTTTTTTTTTTTTTTTTTTTTTTTTTTTTTGCCCCCAAATCATGCATTTCCCCATGGCAAAGCCACAGTATCATTCTAGGGCACCTGCCCCCTCTGGTGAAGATGTAATAGAGCTTCCCTTAGTTCCCTAGACACACACCTTCCCAGAGCCCAGTCCCCATCTAGTGGCTGAAGTGAATAAAGAACCCAGGCCATCTGAAATGGGCTTTGCAGAGCCCATCAACCAGCTCTTTCTCATCTGCTGCTTTTCTGGCTAATCACAATGGGACTCTCTCTCTCCCTCCCCCTGCCCCTTCCCTCCTCCCCTCCTCCCCTCCTTCCCTCCTTCCCTTCCTCCCTCTCTCCCTCCCTCTCTCTCTTCCTCTCTTCCTTTCTCTTTTTTCAAGACAGGGGTTCTTTCTGTAACCCTGGCTGTCCTGGAACTCACTCCATAGACTAGACTGGCCTCAAACTCACAGAGATCCACCTTCCTCTGCCTCCCAGGTGCTGGGACTACAGGCATGCACCACCACCTCCTGGCTACACCAGGCCTTTTCCATTTCTCTCTCTCTCTCTCTCTCTCTCTCTCTCTCTCTCTCTCTCTCTCCAGCAACTCTCTGGTGTGTGTGTTTGCTGTTTCACCCATCAACACCTGCATCCAGAAACCCTCCCCTTCAAGTCCTTTCTCCTCCTGGAAACTGAACTGCTCTATCTCACATATTAAGTGTATTCCCTCAGCCCCTTGAGAGGGATTCCAAAAGATAGCAAAGTGGGAGTCTCAACCATTAGGAGCACTTGCTGCTCTTGGAGAGGATCTGGTTCGGTTCTCAACATCCACATATTGATTCACAACCATCTGCAACTCCAGTTCTAGGGCATGGGTTGCGCTCTTCTGGCTCCCATGGGCACGAGGCACACACATGGTACACATACAAGCAGGCACTCACATAAAATTAGAAAGAAAAAAAAACTTTTTTAAAAAGGTAAGTGGAGGTGGAATGCATGCCTGTGATCTCATCACTTGGGGAGGTGAAGGCAGGAGACAGAGACTGCCATCCTCTGGCTTGCTCTAGGCCAGGCTGAAGTTCTCTGTAGTTTCCTGGCTGTCTAAAGTTTCCTGTCTGTCTATAGTTTCCTGGCTAGGCTCTGTGGTGGCTGCTTCTTCCAGGTCAGCCTGCTCAATCCCTCAATACCACACTGCTCACCCTATTCCACTTCCTCTACACTGGACACATCTTAGAGGAAGCTGCCATGCCTCGTTTGGCTTCAAATGCTACCACTATCTAGTGAATGAATGGAACACAGAGTTGGTGAATGAAGATTGGTGCCTAGCTCTAAGGGTAGTAAATTTTCCTCTAAGTGCTGCTGTAGCTGCTCTACATAGGCTCTGTTCTCTGTTCTTTTCATGGTTATTGGCACTTTCAAGAAGGTCTTGTGCAACCTAGGCTGCCCTTGATCTTCCTGCTTCCACATTCCAAGGGTTGGGATTACAGGTGTGCATCACCTTGCCAGTTTTTAACTTGTGTCTTCTGCAGTATTAAACTACCTCTGCCTGGGAAAGAAGAATCCTTTCCATTTCACAGGAAAAAATCAAAACTCAAAGAGAAGAAGACTTGCTCTCAGAATATAGGGTGGGACAGTGATTCCGCCCCTACTTGACCTCAGGATTCATGGTCCCATCAATTAAGCTGGGGGACATGTTTCAAGTTTGAGCCTCCGACCTGTCTCTGCCATCTCCCAGATTTTCTCATCCTCTTTGAGTCCATTAAGCCACCTCTAAAGCCCTCAAGTGTCCAATTAGGGTTCTTATTAATTAGGAGAGGGCCTTGACTTCCGAAAGTCTGAGTATGTCTGACATCGAGAATACCGAAAGGATCATTTAAAACAAGGCAGGTGGGTTGGTGCATACCCGTGATCTCACCACTGGGGAGGGCAGCCTGGGCTACATAAGACCTTGTTTCGAAGCAAACAAACGACAATACTGCCTGAAGAAGTACATACAATGGTCAGAGGCAGAACCGGAGTCACTCTGGGTTCAGCTAGGGAGCAAAGGAAGAAAACCTAGCACTTTGGGATCCATTCGTTTTTTGTTTTTGTTTTTTTTTTTTTCCGAGACATAGCTTCTTTGTGGCTTTGGAGGCTGCCCTGCAACTAGCTCTTGTAGACCAGGCTGGTCTGGAACTCACAGAGATCCACCTGCCTCTGCCTCCCAAGTGCTGGGATTAAAGGCAAGCACCACCACCACCTGGCACCATTCTTTTTTTTTAAATAATTTATTTAACTTTATTTTATGTGCATTGGTATAAAGGAATCAGATTCCCTAGAACTTGAGTTATAGACGGTTATGAGCTACCATGTGGCGCTGGAAATTGAACCCTGGTCCTCTGGAAGAGCAGCCAGTGTTCTTAACCACTGAGCCATCTTTCTTGCCCCTGGGATCCATTCTTGCATAGCACTCCCTTACCACATGTCAGCGCCCAGAGCTTCAGCGCCCTGTCCCAGTGGGTTTCTTCTCTCTCGCTTTTCAGCAGGATCTTGTTTAGAAAAGACTTGGATGGAGCTGGAGAGATGGCTCAGCAGAGGGCAACAGTGTGAGAACCTGTATCAGTTCCCAGCATCCATCCGGGGTTGGGGGTGGGGCTTACAACTAACTGCTTGGAGTTCCAGGGTCCCTGACACCACCCTCTTTTGGGGTGGTCATGGGGGTATCTGCCTTCATGTGTACATACCCATACACAGACACACATAACTAATTAAAAAAAAATAAAGACACCAGGGCATGGTGGCACTTGCCTTTAGTGCCTGCACATGGGAGGCAGAGGTAGTCTTTTCTGCTTGAGTTCAAGGCCAGCCTGGTCTACAGAGTGAGTTTCAGGACAGCCAAGGTCTACACAGAAAAATCCTGTCTCAAAATAAAATAAAATAATAAAAAATAATAAATAAATACTTTTTAGAAAGACTTAGATTCCCGGGATGAGGAAATGACTCAGGACTGTTCTCCGGGCTGTTTCTGAACCATTTGCATTTCAAAAGAAGTCAACCCTTAAATCTGAAAGTGCATCACTCTTGAAGCAATTTCGGTTGCTAATGAGAGCAGCAAAAGGCTTTGCAGAGACTGAGCTTGTGTCTTTCATGTTTGTGTCATATAAGCAGAACTGGTAGAAACTAACCATGTTCAGCTAATCACATACTCAGTTTCCATGTTCCTTCAATCAGCACTGGACAGCTCTTACCAGGGCTCTTCCAGGTTCTCAGAGCTAGGAGGGCCTTTGGAGTTGTTTGGTTTGTTTTGGAACCAACTACCAGGCTGAAATACATTCTGTCTTTCTCTGACAGTCTCATGTGGCCCAAGTTGGTCTCAAATTCTGTATGTAGCCAGGAATGACCTTGAACTACTTCTGGTCTTTCTGCTTCTAGAGCTAGGTTTGTAGCTGCGTGCCACAAAGCCCAGTTTTTTTTTTGTTTTGTTTTGTTTTTTTGTTTTTTGTTTTTTGTTTTTTTTTTTCTGTGCTAGGTAGGGACTGAACCCAGGGCTTCCCGAATGCTAGTAAGTACTCTACATACTGAGATACATGCTCGGTATCTCAATTCACTCAGGCTAGCTGTGAAGGCTGCCAGCGGCTCCTAGGAGAAAAACCACTGCATCCAAGTGGGATGCATTCTCCCCTCCCACTCAGTCTTCATCATGCATCCTTCATTGGCACCGGGAAGGAAACTGGGGCTATGCAGATTGTGGTGTCTGTCTTCGGGGGTTAAGAGGAAGTTTCTGAGGCCTCAGAGTCCTCTCTAGGTCATAGTTCTGATCTGGATACTCAAGAATTCCACTTCTGGGGAGTGCAAGCTGGATCAGCAGCAAAAGGCACTTGCACACAAGTAACCTGGTAACCTGAGTTAATCTGCAGAACTCAAAGTGAACAGGGAAAGCTGAGTGTGATAGTCCACACCTTTAACCCTAGCACTTGGGGGTGGGGGCAGAGACAGGCAGATCTCTGGGAGTTTGAAGCCAGCCTGGTCTATATATAGCAAGTTCTAGGACAGCCAGAGCTACATAAAGAGACCCTGTCTCAAAAGAAAAAAAGACAATAAGAACTGATTCTACAAAGTTGTCCTCTAACCTCCATATACAGTTGTGACATGCAAACATGCACAATACATTTTTTTTTAAAATTCTCCCCAGTCTAGCCAGGAATCAGACCCATGGAGGCCAGAGTTCAACTTTGGGTATCTTCCTCTATCTACCAATTTCCTTTCATTTTTGAGACAGAATCTCATGATTTGGCCTTGGCAGTCTTTGAAACTTGCTATGTAGATCAGGTTGGACTGGAGCTCATGGACCTCCAAGTCACCTGCTTGTTTCCATCTCCCGAGTGCTGTGATTAAAGGGACCACCACACCTGGCTTCCACCTCATTTTTTTTTTCAGACGGGTCTCACATCGAACCCGGAGCTCGCCATTTCAAATCTGGCCGGCAAGCCCACCTTCCTCCCTCCTCCTGGAGGTGAGATTACAGACACAGAGCCTCTGCCTCTAGCTTTTATGTGGGTGGTGAGTGTCTGAACTGGGGTGCTTGGGCTTGTGCCATTTCCTCAGACCCCAGCCTGTAACCCTGAGTCTGTTTGCCTTATGGCTGTTTGGGCTCCTAGCTACAGATGTGCCAAGCAGGCCTCTTCTTTCCCCTTGAAGGTACCCAGAGACTGCTGCCAAGGCTTTAATGACACTCCTTGCTGTCAGCCCTCTAGTCCTCCGGTTACTGCTGAGTGTTGCACGAAGTTCATGCAACACTGCTATAATCCATCTGTTTACCTCCCGAGACAGGAAATTTGGAGTGATTTGTTTGCTCTTACATTGGCTCCTAATGAACACTAGATTATTTTCTTTTTCTTCTCCTTCCCCCCCTGGAAATGTGTGTTTGCTTGGCTGAGCTGGAGCTCAAACCTCTGGCCTGAGGCATGCCAGGCAAGTACTTGACTGCTGAGTCCCAGCCACAGCCCCAGCTCCAAAAGTAGTCTTGTAGTTCTTGTCATTCTGTTTTTAGTTCTTAGAAGACATGCATGGTTCTGAGCACCACAAAAGACAGAGAGGAAGTCTCTGAACGGGAACACCCTGAGATATGCCTGCTGGGACAATGCATTTGATTGCTTTATACCATGTCGCCTTAGCCCAGAGATGTCAGCTGGGACAACTGGTTCCTCATATTGCCAATACCCATCCTGCCTGCACCTAGGGTCTCTCTCTCTCCTCTCTCCTCTCTCTCCTCTCTCCCCTCTCTCTCTATCTCTCTCTCTCTCTCTCTCTCTCTCACTCACTCTCTCACTCTCTCTATCTGTCTACTTTGCTTTTTGAAGCCATAGCAGGAACAACCCAGAGCTTATGGCATGGAATAGCCTTCAACCAGTAGAGAGGGACAAGCAGCAGCCAGAGCCCCTTCTCATTTAGCCCAGGCTGGCCTTCAACTTGTTATGTAGCCTCTGCCTCCAAATGCTGGGATTACATTCAGGTATTCACTAGCAAGTCCAGAGCTTCCTCCATGCTAGGCAAGCACTCTACCAACTGGCCTATGCCCCTGCCCCTTTTCTTTTTGCTATCTCCACATGCCTCCCCTCTGCTTCCCCGAGGCAACTCAGAAATGAACTCCCTATTCCTAAATCCTTGTCTAAGGGGATGCCTCAGGAACCAGGGACTCCAAAGAAGATGCTAGTGACTCTCGTATAGGAATTTCATTCATAGCTTGATAGATGATAGATATATAGGTAGATGATAGATAAATCGACCCAGTAATAAAACTATGCAACTTTGCATAAGGGGATTATTTTGCATATATTGTAAACTCTGCTTTTTAATACTTGTTCAATATGTTCATAGCATAAACTCAACATAACAATCAGTCCACAGTAGATGATGAACACATTTCCATGTCAGTAAAGAGAATCGTAAGCACGATCTGTCTCCCCACCTTCCCACCTCCCCGAAATAGGGACTGAACTCATGGCCACTCATGTGCCACTTAGCCCCACCCCCAACCCCTAAGTGCCTTCTTTAATGATGTCACTGCAGGTGCACCGTATCTTTGACTTAATTTATTTACTTTATAGTGTCTAGGCAAACACACGCAGACTTTGTAGGTGTGCAGAATGGCTTCCTCTGCAAAACACCGAAGATGTGCTCTTGCTTTCTTGTCTCTCAAATGTTCACTGTGCGTTCAATAATTTTCTCTGGCATACACAGAGGTCAGCATTTCACTTGAACAGTTTAGTGGGTTTCAGAAATTATCTTTCCACTTTTTTTGAAAATCAGGACAGGTGCCCATCTTCAGGGATTTTTTTTTTCATTTACTGTAATTTCCTCTACAGCAATGATTATATCTGCAACTGCCTCTGGGTCCCTGGGATGCCATGTGTTCAGGTTTTGAAGGGTGAGCATGCTGCAGGCAGCTCAGTACTTTCTGTCCACCACACCCCTCTGGGTTTTAGTCCTCTTCTACTCAGTGCACTCAGAAACCCCAAAGTCCCCAGCCCCAAGCAGATCTTGCCTCTTTACATTGCTCTTTGCTCTCTCTGCTTCTGCTCTCTGGGGCTTCTGTACTTTGCTAACCATCGTTCTTACAGATCCTATGGATCTTCCAGCTTCATCTCGGGTTGCACACTCCTCCCCACATCTCTCCCTAGCTCCTTGGAAAGCTGCCAGTGCACCTCACAAGACTGCTTATAATCCACCCCCTTTTTTATTCCCCATGGTGACCCTTGTAATTACTCATTGGAATCCCAGGGCTTTCAACAGCTTTCACTTACTAGTATGAATATGTTCAATGCAGTTTATCCTCACAACTGCCCCTGTGAAGCCCTATTGCATTTAATTGCCTCTGTCCACAGGCTGAGTAACCACTGGTACAGAAAGGCTTGGGCACCATCCCAGCAAGTCAGTGGATCAACCCCCGGTCCTCTAGTTTCTTAATCTCCATGAACCGAGATGGAGGTCTAGACCCTCATCTGATATGACTGAAGCCATCAGGCTAAAGCTGGGCTATTATTCCTCCTAGGCTTTGAGTTTAGGTCCTTTCTTAGGGGAATCATGGAGGCTGCCTCCTCCAGGAGTCCATCCCTCTCCCCTGCCCAGCAAGCCTGCTAAGTTGACAACAGTTCCCTAAAGCCAGTACCTAAACTATCCTCACCTGGTCACAATAGAGCCCCTGTCTAGGGGTTAGAGATGGTGTACACATGCTGCACATGTGTGCAGAGACACAGAGGCACCCCACGTCATCCTATCATCATCTCTCTGCATCTCTGTGTGTCTGTCTCTGTCTCTCTCTTGGTGTCTCTGTTCCCCTGTTTCTGTCTTTCTCTCTCTCTCACACACACATACACAAGTCTTTCCCCCTCCTAACCCCATGAACACAGAGGCACCCTCAGATCAGTCTCTGTCCCTCTCTCAGGGTGTTTGCATCTTTGTGCGTCTGTCTGTCTGTCTGTCTGTCTGTCTCTGTCTGTCTCTGTCTCTGTCTCTCTCTCTCTCTCTCTCTCTCTCTCTCTCTCTCTCTCTCTCTCTCTCACACACACACACACACACACACACACACACACACACACAGAGGAGTGTCAGGTATCAGTGTCTGTCTCTGGCTGTCAAGGTGGTTAGTGTCTCTTCTCCTTGCCTGCCCCCCACCCCCGGCCCCTGCTCTGGGGTTCGTAGCCTATCCCACCCTGACCCCCCACCCCAGTGTCACTCACCCTCCATACTGTCTGCTCCGGGACACTCTTCAATGGAGGCGGGCACCTTCGCGGGGGCGGGCTGGGGCAGAGAGGCACAAGGGGTCTGTCTGGGTGGCCTACCCTGGTCCCCGCTTCACCGGGTCCGCTCGCAGGCGGGCAGGGGGCGCTCACTCCTTGGGGTCCGGGGTGCAGCGCCCTGGCAGCAGCGCTGCGGTCCGCCGGACTCTGCCGCACGCCCCGCGCCTCCCGGGTCTCAGGGAAGGAGGGGGCTGGCGCGGCGCCGTCTCCATGGCACCCGGCACACCTGTGCGGCCGAGTGAGGGCGCCCTGTGCACCTCCCCCGCGAACTCTCCCCAGGACCCGCACCCTCCAAAGTGCGGGCGGTGCCCACCGCAGCCCTAGCGGACACACACCAACCCTCTGTCCCCACTCTTTACGTGTCTTGAGCTCAGCCTGTTCGCACTCACCCACCATGATGTCCAGGACTCTGCCCCTCCTGAAGGGGCTAAGAGGTCGCTGTCACTACATAGGAGCGACCTCCAAAGAGAAGCCGGTGAGATCTTCCCAGTGAACAGGGCACAAGATGTCTGATGGATGACCCTGGCTTCCGAATCTCGTAGTCCAGGCAAATGTCTTATCTGCACTAGCCTGAGTTTCTGCATCTGTGAAGTGGTTCGGAAGGAAGCAGATGTGTACGTTTCTGCCCAGCATATAGTAGATACTCAATTAATGCCCCCTTACTGGATTGGAGAACACTGCCCTGGCCATTTTCAGGTCCTGTCAGCCCCCCAGCTGACAACACTGTATATCTGCCCTGTGGATGCCCAGGTTCCAGGCCAATGAAAGAAAGTGAATGATCAAGAGTCCAGGTTTTGTTCTCTTTTATGACTTCAGAAATATCTAGAGACCAGCACTCAATCCATCTCTCACATTAGAATGACAGGGTGGGGGACCTGTAAGTACCAGAATAAGCTGGGAGTTGTGGTGCATATCTTCTTAAATCCCAGCACTTAGGAGCAGACAAACTGAGTTCGAGGCAAGCCTGGCCTACACTGCAAGTTCCAGGACAGCGTGGGCTACAAAGTAAAACCCAACCTCTAAAACAACAAACAAACCAACAGAAGATGTCCTTACCTTACCTGTGGTTCACTCACCAGATGAACCCCTTGATCGTTTGAAATGGTGAGTGTCACTGTGCCCCATCTCACTCACATCTGCCTAGAGAGACTTGCAGGTAGCAGCTGATGTAAACCTGACCACACCCTTTTATGATGCCACCTCTAACACTGCCTCTGCTTCCCATCACGGACACAAGCCTCTCACTGAGCATCTAGCTCCTCTCCACTCCTCTGCTTGCCCCTATGCTGTGCACCCCGCCTGATATTCCTATCCACCTCTCTCACCTGTCCATCAACCATCCCTTGCCCCATCTGCTGCTCTCAGCTTTCAAGTCTCTGGCACAACCCTTAAACTTTCCCTGAACTTTGGGAGCCACCAGAATATTTTGACAGCCACCTTCTCCCTCCCCCAGATGACACCTATTCCAATTAAATTGGAAGGTCTGGGGTGGCAAGGGAATGAGGAGTATGTGAAGCTCCCTGGCAATTCCAGCACACAGCAGAATGAGAACCACTGCCGGTGACACTGTGGTCTCATCCCTCTCTGTGCCTGTCTTCCCAGCTGCTCCGTGATCCTCTCCCCTTTGGTCCTCTCCAGTCTTGAGTAACAAAATGCCACAGGCTAGATGGCTTCACAATGGAAATATATTTCATAGTGTTCTGGAAGCTGGTAAAGCCAAGATAAAGATTGCAGGCCATCTGGTGTCTCCTGGGGGCAGTCTTTCTGACTTCTCAGGGCTCTTGTCACTGCCTTCTCTCTCTCTCTCTCTCTCTCTCTCTCTCTCTCTCTTACACACACACACACACACACACACACACACACGCACGCAAGTGTGCCTGTCTGCCTCCCCACTTCCCCTTTTGTATGTGTGTGTGTTAAAAGGAGCTTTCTTCAATCCCAGCACTCAGGAGGCAGAGGCAGGCAGATTCTCTGTGAGTTTGAGGCTAGCCTGGTCTACAGAGTTCCAGGATAACCAGGGCACAGAGAAACCCTGCCTTGAAAAACAAAAAAAGGGGGGGCTTCCTTGTGTTTTTTTTAATTTTATTATTTGTTTTGAAACAAGGTCTTATATAACCCAGTTGGCCTTGACCTCAATATGTAGCTTTGAGGACCTACCTCAATATGAAAGCTTTAGTTTCTAATCCTTCCATTTTCCTAGTGCTAGGATTATAGGTGTGCACTACCATACCTGGTTTATGTCCTGTTGTGGGTGGAACCCAGGGCTTCTTGTTAGGCAAACACTCTACCAACTGAGCTACATCCTCAGCTCTTTTTACATTTTTTTCTCCTTCGTTCTGGTGATAAAAATTCCACTGTATAGTCCAGGATAACTTCAAGTTTAAGATCCACTTACCTCAGTCTCCCAAGTGCTGGTATTACAAGTGTGTCTTTTTTTTTTAAAAAAGATTTTATTTACTATGTATACAACATTCGGCTTCCATGTATATCTGCACACCAGAAGAGGGCACCAGATCTCATAACGGATGGTTGTGAGCCACCATGTTGTTGCTGGGAATTGAACTCAGGACCTCTGGAAGAACAGTCGGCGCTCTTAACCTCTGAGCCATCTCTCCAGCCCCAAGTGTGTCTTTTATACTGTTTTCATCCCTAGGGAATCAGGACCCTATCCTAAACCAAGCCCTACAAGCCCTATCTTCAAATAAAGTCAATTGAGGTTAGGATAGAGAGACCCGTACTCACTGAGTATGTAGCATTATCTAAGGGCAAAGACCCCTTGTTATAGCGTGTGATAGCCATCCCAACATCCATCCAGTTGAAGACCCTTGCTGGTACTGTTGGACCACACAAAGTCTGGGCTGGATTGGCATGTGTACTCCTCCTCTCTCAGCAGGGTTGGAAGTATGTTCTGAGATGCCCAGTGGAGTTGATAAGTGCCCAGGAGAAGAGCTGGCATGAAGCCAAAGAGTGCCCTTGGGGCAGCTCTCCTGAGGAGGGGAAGCCAGGCATCTCTTGTGGGACACTCAGTCTCTCTCCCTGGCTGGAAATGTGCAGGGGCCATTGGGGCAAAGAAGGCTATCAAAGGAAGCTGCCCTTTTTTAAAGGCTCAGAATTCTTAAGATAGGGGAAAGAGATCTCTCTAGATGGTGAGAATGTGGCCACTGGGAATCAGACCCCACACTGCCGACTTTTGTAGTGTTTGTTTGAAGGAGGAGGGAGGCTTCCCTTGCACAGTGAGGCCAGGGTAGCAGCAGAGAGGCTAAGTAAGGCCCAGGCGGGAGTGGGATGTCTTCCCAGAGCCTGGAAACAGCCTCCGAGGAGAGGAGCATTTTACTCTAAAAGCCTTAAAATGCTTATTAGCAAGCTCTCCCCAAGGAAGCAGGTCAGCACCATTCTCTGTATTTATAAATGACAATAGAGGGCTCAGATGGCTGACTCCATCCAGCTGCAGAGCTGGAGAGCAGCCACCAAGAGAGACAGAAAAGCCTAGAGAAGTCCCCAACAAGCCTCAGAACCCCAACAGGCAGCCAGAAACCTGGGTGTTTGACACTGGCTTCCTGCACACCTCTCAGGAACTCAATGTACCCAATCTCTGAAATGTGAGGGTATTGGTGACAGAGAGCTCCCGATCTTCACAGCCCCCATCCTTGAGCCTTGGTAGAGTCTTCTGAGAGATTGGGGACACCCGGAGAGGTCCTGTTCTCAGGCTGGGTTTCATACTCTAGGTTGTGACAGTGATGGCTTCTGGGGAGGGCACAGAGCCAAGAAGGACTCAGTACATCTCTAGGGCATCCCAGGCTTTAGTGGACCAGGACAGCTCTCTAGGACGGCAGGAGATGGGGAGTCCACAGGCTTTCCCAGAGCATATGTGTAAGCCTGGGCACTAATTGGAAATGATACAGACTCTAGTTAAAAGACCCGGGCTTGCAAACCAGTTCCTCCTCCAACTGGGAGCATCCCCGTGATGTGTGACTTTGGCCACATGCTCCATCATCTCCAAGCCTGTCTCTTGGTTTTGTTTCTATAGCCCAGACTATCCTTAAGTTATCCTCCATCAGGCTGTGGTGGAGCACGCCTTTAATCCCAGCACTTGGGAGGCAGAGGCAGGCACATCTCTGAGTTGAAGGCCAGCCTGGTCTACATAATGAGTTCCAGAACAGCCAGGACTGAGAAATCCTGTCACACACACATACACACATACACAAAAGTTGTCATCCTCCTGCCTCCTCCTGTGTGCTGAGATCACAGGCATGCAGTGACGACTTCTCTCTTCTATACACTGCAGCACAAATTGTTTTTCCTGTTGTGGTGGCAACTGAATTTGACAGTAACCAGAAAAACTTGACAAGTCACAGATTTTTACCTTATTTTCAAATGCATTTTACCTTATTTTTAAATTTAATTTTATTTTTGAGGCAAGGCCTCATGTAGCCCAGACTGACATCAAACTCCTTGACCTTGAACTTAAAAAGAATCACTTATTTTATGTGTATGGGTACTTTGTCTTCATGCATGTCTGTGTGCCACAGGGCTGGTGTCTGCAGAGGCTGGAAGAAGTGGGGCAGGGGGATCCCCTGGGACAGGAGTTCCAGACCCTTCTGGGCTGCCACGTGGGTGCTGGAAATTCAACCTGAGTCCTCTGGAAGTGTAGCCAGCATTCTGAACTGCTGAGCCATCTCTCCAGCACTTTGATTACCCTGAGGGGTATAAATCTTAGAAAGTTAATGTAAGCTTTTGATTTGTATATAGTAAGAGACCCCAGCTGACATGGTGTCTTGTATCTATAACCCCAGCACTTAGGAGGCTAAGGCAGGAGGGCTGCCATGAGTTTTAGGTCAGCCTGGGCTGCAAAGTGAGACCCTGTAACAAAATCAAAAACAGAAGGAAGAAGAGAAAGGGGAAGAGGAGGAGGAGAAAGGGAGAAGGGAGGATAGGAAGGTAAGGGGAAGAAGGAAAAGGGGAAGAGGGGAGGAAGACGGGGAGGAATCCTTTAAGCCGCATGGAACATTTAGGTCCATATGTCACACACAGATCTTGGTGGAAGGCAAATTCTCAGAAGGAACATACTGTACTTTTTTTGTGTGAGCCTGTATGTTGGGATTTGAATCCAGGCTCTTGAACATGCAAAGCACATGCTGTACCACATTTTAAACACACACACACACACACACACACACACACACACACACACACACACACACACACACACACACACCTCTCCCTCTACTGATGCTGTTGGCTGAGAAACACACTTAAAGTAGCAAGGGTCTGGTTGGTCTAGTCCCTGAACTCTGTCAATCCTGACTGGGGTGGAACTAGGGTAACAGGAGAGGGTGTTGCTTGGTGAAAAGCAACAATCTCCTAATGGTGAAATCTCAGGCAGAGAGCACAGTACTGGAGCATGGGGGCTGCCCATCCTTTCTTGGGCTGTGCATATGAGCTCTTGGACAAAACCCAGCCATAAAATTATGGTTTGTGAGGGTCTGGGAAAAGCAATGCAAGGGGATTACCTATGTTTAAGCCAACATCGCTGGTGGGATACTCGGAAATTTAATGTGAAACTTGACCTTGAGCTAGCAGTGGCCCTGTCTGTGAGCAATTGTCTCAAAATCCCAATTCTCAGACATTGAGATTCATTACCACGCAGCTGTTCAGCCACTGGCGGAAAGACACTGTATAGCAACTATTCGCCAGGCATTGCTCAAGAGGTGGGAGGGAAAAACAGCTATGGAAACCAAGACCATGTAGTAGTGAGTGTAAATAATGGTCATAGATAAATGCTCATTGGTTACATAGCAGGTGATAAGCTCTATGGGTAAAGGAAAACTTGGGAGTTGGGAGTGTGTCCTAGTGGTCTATTAGAGAAGTTGACAGGTGGTAGATGGTGCTCAGTCCAAAATAGCTTTGCAAGCCCTTGACATCCCCTGAAGGGAATGGAGAGCCTTTCGGGAGGTGGAGCAGAAGTGACCCAGGGTCCAGAGCATCTTCTGGGTGCTGTCTTTGGGGTGCTGTATGGGTGGTTAGCAGGAACTCTTTAAGGTGCATGGGCCCTATTTCCAGAGTCCGTCTGTCTGGCAGCTCAGGTGGGCCTGGGATTAAGCATCTTAGAAGGCCCACATGTGATGCTTTTTTGTTTTTCCAGTCAGGGATTCTCTGTGTAGCCCTGGCTGTCCTGGAACTCACTCTGTAGACCAGACTGGCCTCAACTCAGAGATCTGTCTGCCTCTGCCTCTCAAGTGCTGGGATTAAAGGTGTGCACCACCACCATCCAGCTGCCCCACGTGATTCTTAGACCCAGTCCTGAGATCTGATACCACCCTTTGCACAACCCCTAATCTCATTGCACCCCAAGTGGAAGGTGTCAGTTAGAGCAAAGCAACTGCACTATGAACCCCCTCTGTGAATTCTTGCAGTCAGACAGGCCCTCGGGGCTTATCCTGAAAGGTGTTGTCTTAGGTGGTTGCCATTGACAGCAGATAGAGTGCACAGGTACTTCTGCTGGAAGGAATCTGGTTTTGCTCTTGTGGAATAGCATGCGCTCCAGCTGGCTGTCAAGGCCTCCACAGCCTCATCACACAGCCTCATTAGCTGTATGAACAGCTCAGACAGGTGTTAATAGATTTATTGATGTTTTGTTCTTTGGGACACGGTTCTGATGCTGTAGCCCAGGCTGGGATCCACATCACAACAATCCCCCTGCCTCAGCCTCTCAGGTGCTGGGTTCACAGCTTTGTAAAAGCTTCTGAACCACGAAAAATGTACCCAACCAGCCTCCAGATGGATTTATGTCCTGCAGCCGTTTGTGGCAACAAGAGGCTATGTTCTTGTGTGAACACTGAGGGCTTTTGCTCACAGTGGTGGGCATTAAGTGGCTATGAGAGGTAGTCTTGGGGCATGGCAGGTGGGTAACCCTGATGTACCCAACTGTGTAGTGTGAGCTTGTCTGCTGACTGGATGGGGAGGCAAAGGCTTGAAGAAGCCATTTTCCAGAATCATACCATCTGGAGAAAGCCATTGGTCACTGCCAATGCAAGCAGGCCTCCTATGAGGCTCAGGCTCAACCGAAGACCCTGGGCATGCAGAAGCTAACAGCCCATCCTAAAGTCCTGGACCTGATGCTTCCTGGTCATGTGCTCACCCCTCCAGCAAGGTCTGTTGGTAGGAGGGTGATGCTGGTACAGCAAACAAGGACACACAAGTCCCTTGGGGGCAGGGAGCTAGAGAGTGGGCTCACTGGTTAAGAGCACTTGATGCTTTTGAAGAGGACTCAGGTACAGTTCCAAGCACCTACCTAATGGATCACAACCATCTGTGGCTCCAGTTCCAGGGGATCTGATGCCCTTTCTTGACCTCCTCGGGTAACAGGCACACATACATGCAGCCCAAAACACTCATACATATAAAATTTTAAAATGCAAAACAAGTTCCCTCTGGGGGACAAGTGGACACTAGGAACTCATGAGCACTAGCAACCTGTGTCCCCTTCTGACTGTTTTGAGAACTTTCCAACTCAAACCTACCTCTGATCCTAGACCTGCCCTTTCTGGCCATGGCCTCTCTCCCAGGACTCTATTGAGGTAAAGAGCAACTCTCCTCAATCCCTTGACTGGCTTTCTGAGAAGGGACAAGTACATTTCAGACACATAGTAGCTCCAAAGCAGGATTCTAGGGGTCCAACATGCTCTTTTGGGGAAAACAAGCAATTCACATCCTCTGGTCCCACACTGCCATATCGCCATGAACTCTGTTATTCTGTCATCTTACAACACTCCATTCCAGGATCCTCCTGCCCAGGAAATAAAAGTTCAACTCAGGAACTTTCACTTAACAGGCGTCTAATTATATTAACAACCATTGACAATCCCAAGACTCTCTGAGCCCTTTATCCCCAAATGCTCCCTTGCCGTGTCTTTTTTTGAGAGTTTCTCTGTGTAGGCCAGGTTGCTGGCCTTCAACTCAGAGATCTGCCTGCCTCTTCCTCCCAAGGGCTGAGATCAAAGGCGTGCACCACCACTGCCCTGTGCATGTTCAGCCCACCCATCTTAAACTGCACTGTAATCACCCCATTTTGACCAAGGCTTCCTATCTGCATGGAAAACTAAATCTCAGCCTCCTCAGAACAAACTCCCTACAGGAAGAGTAAGTGGGGCTCTGTCAGCTGAAGTCCTGAAAGCTGGCATTTGACAGGAAAGGTTTGATTTGCAGGGGACATTAAATAGCAGAACCCTTAGAATCCAAGCAATGTGTGATTCCAGAAAGTTCCTTGGGAATTCCTAGCATGGCCCCTTCATTTTGCAGGTAGTAACCACGGCTTGGAGAGAGGCAGAGATTTCTGGAAATCACAGGGCTGCTAAGATAGCACCAAGGGATAAACACGTTAACAACCATAATGTGCCTGGTACCTGCTGGGCGCTCTGTGTCTATTCAATAAAAGCTGTAGTGCATCTGGTTTTACAATTCCAATTGAAGTTGGCCGATTCAACTAAAAAAAAAAAAAAAAAGGCCTGAACCCAGAACAGCAGTTCTCTAGCTGGAATGTCAAAGCCATCAAAGCCATCAAAGCCATCGGAGGGCTTGTTTGGACAGCACCAGTCAAACCTGAGCCTCTGAAGTTGTCCCTGGGGTGAGCAGAGTTGCTGTACTTTTAACCAGTATCACAATCTCCCAGTGCAAGACTCTGCTCAGAGAACCTGGGACGGGGGGTGGGGTTATGAGTAACAAAAGGTATAATGTCTGCCACCAGTGTGGGAAAACGGGGACATGAGCTGATCATCCTTCCAAGACACAGACTTCTCCAGGCCCACATCCACTCTCTGCAGGGCACTGTTGCAGGGTGTCCATTCCGTGGGTTTGCCCCAGTACAGCTTTTCTTTTCATTCCTTTTTGTGTGCACTGACGTTTTACCTGAATGAATGTGTGAGGATGCTGGATCCTGGAGTTACAGACTGTTGTGAGCTGCCCTGTGGGTGCTGGGAATTGAACCCTGATCCTCTGGAAGAGCAGAGCCATCTCTCCAGTCCCGTGTCGTCCTGCCCCCACCCCCTTTGGAGATGGCATTTCTCTGTGTAGCCCAGGTTGGCCTTCAATTCAGAGAGATCCACCTGCCTCTACCTCCTGAGTGCTGAGATGAAAAGCGTGCAGCCACCACCACCAGGGTTCAGTGTAGCTTCCTTTACCTTGTAGTTTTGAGAATTCCTCTCCTGGGGGAGATGTAAATAATGTCTATCTTCCCACTGTATGATCCCATTGACAAAACAAAGTATGATTCCACCAAAGTTAAACCTGGGGAAGCAATGAGTTTATTGGGTTTCTTTACAGAGCATGGGCAAGGAGTTGCTTATAGGCCTGTGGGTGACCCCCCCCCCAAAAAAAAAACCTCACTGCAAAGTCTTCATCCAGGGTAGATAATGACTTCCTTGTAGCCATATAGATGGAGCCTCTCAGTTAACATTCCCTTGCCTATAGACTTGCATACAAATCTCTGGGAGAGTGGCTGGCATCTCAAATTTCGGGTCTAATGATCTTTTTTACCAACTCCTTCTCGCCCACAGTCCACAGCTCACTCCCAATGGACTCAGGCAGGCAGGCCCAGCTCATCTAATGACTGTAGCAGCTGATACTTCGAGAACCAAACTCTATAACTCAAGCCTTCCACCACAGAGGCAGTCTCCCTTTAAAGGTGGGCAGGTGACATCCGGTCTCTGATTCCCAGAGTGTGTGCTGGAAGAATGAATCAAATACCACATACACACACTGAGAAAGAAAAAGAAAGAAAGAAAGAAAGAAAGAAAGAAAGAAAGAAAGAAAGAAAGAAAGAAAGAAAACCAAACACTACCAGGCAGATAAGACTAACACATCCATCCTCTATTGCAGACTGAAGCAAAGGGCTTCCTTACACTGGTAGCCTGGACCTGGAGGTTTCTGACTGCCCAAGCTTGTCCAGACAGGCCAGACCATAATGTCTAGGCAGCATAGAGAATGACTTCCAGGAGCAACCCCAATTGCCATGCAGGGATGAACCAAAGTGGTGTGGGGGGATGACAGAACACACCTAGCCACCATCTAGTAATCACTACAGTGACCATTCCAGGGAAGCAAAGACTAAGAAATGACCTAAGATGCAAGGGTCTCCTAGTGCTGCTAGTGGGAGGCTAAGCATATACTCAGATCCATGGAAGAGTGTGTGTCAGGGCGTGGCATTCACTCTGCACTGTGAGAACGCACCCAGGTCACCCAGGCCCTCAACTGAGTCTCACACCGTGACACTCCTCACAGAGTCTCACGCAGCGGGAGACTCCTTTTATTCTAGGTTGAGGTTTGTCTAGAACTCCTGACACTTCTGCTTCTACTATCTGAGGGATGGGATTCTAAGAGGGCATTTGAGATGCCAGCCACTCTCCCAGAGATTTGTATGCAAGTCTATAGGCAAGGGAATGTTAACTGAGAGGCTCCATCTATATGGCTACAAGGAAGTCATTATCTACCCTGGATGAAGACTTTGCAGTGAGGTTTTTTTTTTTGGGGGGGGGTCACCCACAGGCCTATAAGATGCCAGACACTCCTTTCTTCTGTTTGCCTGCTGTTGTCAAGTTGAGATAGGCTCTCATTATGTAACACAGGCTGGCCTCACATCTACAATTCTATAGTCTTAGCTTTCCAAGGTCTGGAATGACAGGTGCACACCGCCAGAGGCTGCATTTTCAGCGTATTTATGTTAACCTGCCCATACTTGGAAATGCTAGGCTCCAACCATAGGATCCCTCTTACATCCCAGAAAAGACCCCCTCTTCTTTAACAAGGTGAAACCCCCAACTTAGGGACACAGGATGGGAGGAGCCAGACCAGTCTTGGGATGTACCCAGACCTTGTTTGGCCCCTATGTCTTCCTCATCTGGCTGAGTGGCCTTGGGTTGAGAGCAGAATAGGGGAAGTTTCTCTTAGGACACATAACCCTTAGTGATACCAGCAATGCCCTTATTGAGTCCTTATCAAGAGCCAGGAGTACTGTGAGAGGACAAGAACCCAGACAACTCTATGACAGGTTTCTGCTTGGAGCAGTAGTGTTAGTTCTAAACTGTAGAACCTTGGGAGACCAAGTGCCAAAGCCCTGCCTGTGTCCTGGGGCCTCCATTGCTTTCACAGACTTACACAATGGTGTACACCAGCCAGGGCCAGGGAAGCTGATAGGCCTGCTTGCTCAGGTAAGGAGGTAGACACTTGGAGATTGAGGGGACCAGGGATGTCCACAAGTATAGGCCTTACCAGAGGTGAGTGCCCAGCCAACTCCCGGGAAATTACATAGTTCTGCGTACACTGGGACAGCTGGATACCCTACTCTCTGGCTACCCCCTAGGCCACAGGCAAAGGTCCTAGAGATGGCAGGTGATTGGTGATTATCGTGATAGCCTTGAGAGTGGTGGTCCTGGGTCAGGACAAGGCAACCAGGTTGCAACCAGAGGGAGGCCACGATGAAGGGGATCAAAGAAGGACCTTGGGTCAAAGTCCCAGGTGCAGATGGCTTTGTCTTCTCTGGGCCACCTCTCCTGTGGCCCTGGAGATGATGCCTGGCCACACTGGGCCATCATCAGGGAGGGACAGAGCAGAATGCATAGAACTTCTTCCCCTTGTCTGTACTGTACAAGGGAGGATGAGCTGCCTGGAACTGCCCATCCGTACCCCAGCCTTCATAAACACCTCTGCTTACAGGACCCAACCACAGGACCTAGGCATCTAGTTCAGGCTCTGACCATTCCAAGCACTCTGATGGCCAGGACATGGTATCATGAAGGGTGTCTTTCGAAGAAGGACTACGTTCAGCCCTCAGAAGGTGACAAATAGTCAGAGGTCATCTCTTCTCAGGATGGTGTCTGGCTCTCACACCAGAAACAAGGCTTCAGATGGTAAGGTCCATAAAATGCCCATGAAAGGCTCATCCATGAGCTTAGAAGGTGTCTGACGATGTGGAGGCAGAACCACAGTGCGGTCCCAAGCAGAAAAGCCTCTCCACTACCATTCCTCCTCCCAAGCTACAAAACTTGGAGAGAGAAAGAAACCTACCTACATTAGCACAGCAGTGGGTGAGTGCCCTGAGCCCAGGCTCAAGCCTCACCTAACTTCTCCCTCTGGAGCACCAGGGCTCACTCTAGTGCTTGGCTTAGCTTCATCCCTCCCACTTTACGCTGTGTGGCCCTCCCACCCCGCTCCCCAAGTTTGGCCTTCCACAGGCTTCCCTCCTCTCAGGTTGGCAGGCCGGTAGCCTTTGTCCCTTGCCCGGGTGAGCATAGGGAGTGCGTCCTAAGGCGGAGGGGCCTGTGCATCCTCTGGAGACATGAGCATATCAAACTTGATGAGTGGCGGGGCGATGACGCGCACCTCGGCGCTCAGTGGGTTGAGACGTAGGTTGATGACACGCAGAGCTGGCATGGTGGCCAGCTTCTCCACAGGCACATCTGTTTGGGGAGAGAGGGGACAGGTTAGAGGGGTGTGAGCAAGCAGGCCAGCAAAGATGACAGAGCAGGAAGACAGTGCTTGGCTTAGCCAAGCATAGACATAGGCTCAATGGCATAGAGGTGGCAAGTGCTTGATGCTCATGGGCCACCATTTTTGTCTCAGCTCAGGGGTCCCATCCCTTCGACACCAACCAACTCTGAAAGTGCTGTGCTGGGAAAGGCAGGCACAGCAACTCCGCTTGGTGTCTAGCATAAAGTTCGTAGAGACTGCAGACAGCTGCTCCCTGAAGCTGGAAGAAGAGGTCAGGGTGAGTCATCCAACTTGGAAATGAATGGTGGTGACGGCTGCACAGCATTATAAAAGCAGTCAGTGCTGTCTGGCGTTGGTGGCACACGCCTTTAATTCCAGCACTCAGGAGGCAAAGGCAGACGGATCTCTGTGAGTTCAAAGCCAGCCTGGTCTACAGAGCGAGTTCCAGGATAGCCTCCAAAGCAATACAGAGAAACCCTGTCTCAAAAACCAAAACAACAAAAAAAAAAGACAAAAAAAACCAAAAACAAAAACAAAAACAGTCAATGCCACCCCGAGGTACAACACTGAAAATCGTTTGGCAAAATGGCATGTCATTTATAGTATTGCAATTTTTTACATTTATTTGTGTGTGAGTACGCATGTATATGGGTGTGTGAGTGAGACTGAGCATGTGTGGAGGTCAGGGGACAAACTTCCCAAACTGGTGTGGGTCTCTTCAGGTGGTCAGGCTTGGCAGTAAGTGCCTTTATCTGCAGAGCCATCTTACTGGTGCCTGAACTATAATGTTTTAAATTAGCAACATGCCATGCGGAATCGCACTGAACTGTATGCTTTCAGTGTAGGGACTGAGTGGCATGTGACGTATTTCAGTGTAGTAATTAGGGGAAAAAAGCCTGTGTAGAGGCTGGGGATGGAGGGCAGTTGGTAGAGTGCTTGCCTAGCTTGCATGAAGCCATGGGTTCAATCCCCAGAAATGGATCAATCAGGTGTGGTGACACACATCTATAATCCCAGCACTTGGGAGGTAGCTGCAGGAGAATCAGAACATTCGAGAACGTCTTCAGCTACACAGGAAGTTTGAGGCTATCCTGGGCTACACAAGACTTCATCTAAAAAAAGGCAGAGAGGGAAGGGATGGCAAGATGACTCAGCAGGTAAAAAAATCCAAGTCCAAGGATCTGGATTCGATCCCTGGGACCACCACACTCCTGTAAACTGTCCTGAACTCCATGCCCAACATAAATAAATAAAAACAAATAATCTAATAAAAAAGGCAAAAACATATTGTGTATGTGACCTGATGAATGAGCCTGCATCTGGTGACATGTGGAATTCTCATTATGGTGGCAGCACCATTCTCTCTGTCCCATCACCTGATCCACTGTGCCTTTGAAGACTCCCTAAGGCAGGGCTACAGAGATTGCACCCCGCAGGCTTCCTTCCACCCACCTGTGGACCAGTACTGCTGAGAACCCAGACAGAACAGCAGCCCTTCACCGCTACCCTGACTCAAGGTTTGACATCATCAGGACTCCCCACACCATGTCCCCCGAGTCACGTGCCTGTAGGAGCGCCCCGGATGGTCAAGCAGAGGCTAGGTGTCCTCAGGAGTTGGAGCAAATCTCTCCTGTCATAGCTCTGGCTCCCAAATTCTAATATGTAGAATGTGAAAATCATGTTTCAATTTCTCACCCATTCGATTTATACAAAGATAATAGGACCTTTCTCAAAACATACCCAAGGCACTTTGTCAAAAATACCGGTAGTGGTGACCTGATTTAAATTCTAATACACAGTCAGAAATGAGGTGGCAGATGTTAGGGCTCATCTGGTAAAGGGAATTGCAACCTGAGGACCTGAGTTCAATGCTCGAGGCCCACATGGTGGAAGGACACAGCTGATATCCCCAAGCTCTCACCTCCACAAGCAGGCTATGGTGTATACCCCCTCTGACAATAAATACATACGCCCAAAAAATAATGCTGGGTGTGGTGGCAAGTGCATCTCTGTAATTTTGAGGACAGCTTGGTCTACAAAGTGAGTTCCAGGACAGCCAGGACTACATAGAGAGAGAGAGACTCTGTCTCAAAAAAAAAAAAAACAAAAACAAACACACACACACACACACACACACACACACACACATAAATAATTGAATAAACAAGCACAAAAAATATAAACAAAAACAAACAAACAAAACGAAAAGAAGCATGGCAGCAGCAAGCCCACAGACGGCAGCCCAGGTTTCCTCCATAATAATTTCTAGTCCTGCCCCGTGCATCATTCCATGGGAACGCAGATCCTCAGTTGCAAGCCTGCACAGGTGGTGTGCGCCTGGCAGGTGTATAGTCATCTTGACGGCTGTTGTGATCACTCTGTCAGCGTGGTGCTAGATTCTTCCGCCATATAATTACTGCTGTTTTCGTTTGCAAGTAACAAGAACTCTGTGGGGACACACTTTAAGAGCAGGCAGGCAGAGTCGCCTCATCAACACATTTCCCACCCATTGCCACAGCCTTGATGTCCACGGACGGTCCGTGCTGTATCCACCTTCGTGGTGGCTGTAGACCACAGCCTGCCGTTGCTCAGCACTGCACTGTGTAACACAGGCTGCCCTTCTTGGCTGCCCGTCTGTTTGTTAAGATGGACTTCTATGGCTTCTACTGATTCCTGACTGTTGTGTCTAATTAATTGGTTGCTCAATTTGTTCCAGATTTTTGGCCTGTGGGAGCTCCTTCAACCTGGCTCCTGCCGGCTTTTGTTTTTGTATTTTGTAGTGCTGGGGGCCGAGCATACCAGCAAGTGTTTTGTCTTGCACTTCCACCCCCGGCCTTGCCTGTGTGGGTTGGCAAGGGCCCAACACTTTGGGATGTATTAAAGCGTGTTGTGGGATCCGCTTACAAGGCTCTGCACATGCATGATCACCTGCTTTGAACCGCAGCCAAGTGTGCCATGCTCAGTTCCTCGCCACATCGTCCCTTACTCCGCAGGCTGCACCATCTGTCCCTGAAGGCTAGTCTGAGAATGCCTTCCGCTGCCCGCCACGAGCAGAGTCAATGGCTCCATCAAAGGATGTGTATGTAGTTGCCTCTGATGGTTCCTGGACCCTAGCTCTGGACAGCCTATCTCCCCAAGGCTTTCAACTGAGGCTGTCTCTATACCCGTGGCAGAGACACACCCCAGACCTTCAGCAAGGTCCCTTGTTCTCCCTCCTGACACGCGCCTTGAGTCCTTTGAGGATGGTGGATAGTGAAGACTCCCAAAGCACAGACAACTGCCCTCCCCTGTACGACTGATTGCTAGGATGAAACGGAGAAGCCACCAGCTCTGGTCAGTCTCTCCCTGTGCATGTACCAGAGCTTACAAAACTGAGGAAGTTGGGGCAACTCAGGGGCTCTTCTGCTCACTTCACAGATGAGGAGCCTGAGGCCAGACATTTGGTTACTAAGAAGCACAGCTGAGTATGGGGCTACCTGCTCCAAAGCATCTTCTACAAGGGGCAGGCTACTGTAGGCATGGGGGTGGGAGAAAGTGATCCAGAAGCCCCAAGCCTGAATAGGAAGGTGGCTCCATGCCTATGGGGCTTCCCAGGGGCCTCTTCACACACCAAAGCTGTTAAGCACCAAAAAGTGGGACTCTGCAGTGCCTCAGGCCTTCAGGTCCTCGGTGCTGGGTCATTTTATTGTTGATAGCATTTTCTGTTGTTATTATTTGTTTTTATTTTTACACAGGGACTTGCATATTGAAGGCTGGCCTTGAATTTGATGTGGCCAAGGATTTCTGACCATTTCATCTCTACCTACCCATAGCTGGCATTGCAGACCTGCTCCACCACTTCCAGTTTCTGTGGTGCTGGGAATGGAACCTGGGGCTTGATGCATGCTAGGAAGAGACTCTACCAATGGAGCAATGGAGTTTTAGGTATTATGTACGGAGGGCTTGCTAATTTATGGTGGGCATGAATTGTTAACATTTCTAACTTAACATTTTCTATAGCTGAACCAGCTGAGGACCATTCGTTTTTGAAAAAAAAATATTTTTACTTTTATTTGTGTATGCACATGCTCGTGTGTACATGTTCTTGTGCCTGGGAAGAACATGCATGTATGTGCCTGTGTGCCTGGGGAGAACATGTGTGTATGTGCATTTGTGCCTGGGGAGACTAGAAGAGGGCCTTGGATTCCCAGGAGCTGGAGTTGCAGATATTGTGAGTCACCCAATATTGACAGTTGGGAACCAAATCCCAAGTCTTCTCCAAATGCAGTACACAATCTTAGCAGCTGAACTCTCTCTCCAGGCCCAAGTACCACAATCATCTCTATCCTCTGTGTGGGATGAAGTCCAGAGAGATTAAAGATACGTGTGTGGGGGGGGTGGGGGGGCATTCAGGTGGTAAAACAGGAGATGTCTGATGGCAGGCTGGCTGGCTACTGGACCTGTGTCCTTTGTGCCATCTCCCAGCCAGCCTTCCAACCTGGCTTGTGTTCCCCTCCTGAGCTGGGTGGGCTTAATCAGAGAGGAGCAACACACAGGCAGCCAAATCTTCAGTTAGGAGGGGTTAGAAAAGGGATGTTCACCCTCTCTTAGACTTCAGGGTGGTGGGCCACTAAACCCCCTGAGGGAGGGCCATCTATTATTAGATCAGGGCCGAATTCAGGGCTTCAGTGGACAGCTTGCACAGAAGAACCCAGATCCACAAGGCAGATATGAGAGTGTCATCACCTGCAAGCAGGAACTACTGCAGGTCAAAGGAAGGACAGGGTGATCCCTAATAGACTAGGGCGGGGTCAGAGTACAAGGTAAACACTCCTCTCCCCCAGGACGTAGGTAAAACAAAACAGGAGCAGAAGCTCCTGCTACCTCCAGGAGCAGAAGGAAAGCAAAGTGATTGACATCTGCCAGTGCTCACCCACTTCCTTCCTCTGAACACCTGCAGCAGCCTGGAAAGCTCCTTGCTGCCCCTTATTGGCTGTGGGGCTAACGGCAAGAAGACAAAGGCTCATTCCTTGGGCTCATCATCGCAGAGGGCAGCTTAGAGGAGGCAGCCAGACAACACAACCCCTCTGTCCCATCACCAAGAATTAGGAAACACCTTTCATTTGGCTTAGTGAGGTCGAGTCATTTCACTGATCTTAACTTCCATGGGGCACAGAGGGAAATCAAGGCCCAGATGTAACTGAAATGTTGGGGGTAAAATCCCAGGCTCCAGGCAGTCCCAACAAGCTAGGCTGGACATCCCATCCAATATGCCAATTAAAGAGATGGAGTAGAGATTTAATCAGTAGCAGGAAGAACTGATGAAGCGGGGAGGGGATGCTAAGCAGGGGGAAAGGAAACCAAGGCGCCTTCTGCAGCCATGCACTTGCAGGGAGTCATGTGAGACTTGGAGTCTCAGCATGATTACTAACAATCAGATAGGGAATAAAAGATTTTAACAGAGATAGATTTCAAATGCTGTGATGAAAGTCTCTTTGGGAACACATTCCCAAAGTGCTGGCCTTCAGATGTACAGCCAAGAGTAACTAATTGCAAGATTAAAGAGGGACCAGCTGCAACCGAGTGTGGTGGTGCACGCCTTTAATCCTGGTTTTTGCGAGGCAGATGCAGGTGGATCTGAGTTCAAGGTCAGCCTTATCTGCAGAGTGAGTTCCAGGACAGCCAGGACTGCACAGAGAAACCCTGTCTTTAAAGACCCAAACCAAAACAACAGATAAAAATAGATAGATAGATAGATAGATAGATAGATAGACAGACAGACAGACAGACAGACAGACAGACAGACAGACAGACAGACAGACAGACCAGCTAGCTGTACAGGGACTTGACTGGGAGACCAGAAAGGCAACGGGTCTCCCATGAGTCTGGCCTGGAAAGCACACCCCAAACAGAAAAGGCCTGAACAGAGGAACCAATCAGAATGACCAGGCCAAACAAGATTAGCCACAGCCATCCCCAGCGCTGCCTTCATCTATGAGCTGGGGATTTCATGGCAAGAAAGTACATGCAAAATGGCTCACTTAAACTGCCTAGGACCCAACAACAACCAGTCCGTGTTGCCGTCATTTGCATGGGAGTCACTGGCCAGGGAGCTTGCACACATGGTGGCTCACCCTAACCACCTAGGAACACACACCAATTGGTTTGAGCTGTCCTCACTTACAGAGGCTCACCCTAACTGAAAGGGTTCCACAGAAACAGAGACCCGTGTTCCATCATACATTCTGGTAGTTCTTCTGTCACCTCCATGCCCTCTAATTTCTCTGCAGTATACTAGATAAACCTGCTTTCTTTTTTTTCTCCCTACTCTGACCTTGGGAGGAATTCTTTCACCAGTCCTCTATCCCCACCATAGAATGGCCCTTATGCAACTCCCTCCCCCTGGTGTTTGCAGAGGGCCTCCCTATTCCAGTTCACACTTGCCAGCAACCTGATGGGTGAGGGACCCAGCCTCATCTGGTAACATCTACTTCACGACTCTGTCTCCTGTAGCAGCCCTTGCTGACTTCCCTTGGGGGACAGCTTTGAGCAGAGATACCCTGCTCTTCTGGCGATTGAGGGTCTCAGGCCATGGCAACTCATAGCTTACCCCACAGGACAGAGAGGATTACTGTTTTCTGCTCTAGACATCGTTCACTAAGCATCCCCAGCATTGCTGCATGGATCCAGGCATGTCTATTTTCCTCCCTTCTTCATAGCCATGTTCCTGACAACACTCATCTCAGTCATCTAGGATTTCCCTGAGACAACAGCATGGTACATCTTTTCCTTTAGAAACTGGTCCAGCATTTCTGCCCTTTAAATGCTGGCCCCAGCACCATGTAGACCTTAAAAAAAATCACATTGTGTGTGTGTGTGTGTGTGTGTGTGTGTGTGTGTGTGTGTGTCTGCGTGTGTTTGCCCACAATGGCATACCTGTGGCGGTAAGAGGACAACCTGATAAGAGTCAGTTCTCTATTTTCACTGTGTGGATTCCAAGGATCAAACTGGGGTCATCAGGGTTGGTGGCAAGTGCCTTTACCCACTGAATCATCTCTCCAGCCACAGATGGTCCTTTTGAAAGGAGGGGAACTCTTTTTTTTTTTGAAACAGGGTTTTGTTTTTTACCACCCAGCTGAGGAGCACCCTTGTAAAAGCTGTCTCTTGGCTCCCTGGTGGGTATCTTGTACCTTTTTCCTTCAAAGGGTTGCCTTGTTAGGAATTAGTGTCACTGATCCTGTTTCAGACTCACTTCTGGGATGTCCTAAAGACCTGAGGCAATCCGTGGAGAGAGGGCTTAGCAGTTAGTGGTATGTATGTATGTATGTATGTATGTATGTATGTATGTATGTATGTATGTATGTATTTGGTTTTCAGGACAGGATTTCTCTGTAACTTTGGAGCTTATCCTGGAACTTGCTGTTAGGTTTTTGCTTAAATTAGAAATCAAGAGATGGACATGAACTATAGAGAACACATTAACCAGTTTATTATAGGGTGGGAGAGCGAGCAAGGGAAAAATGGAAGAACAGAGCAGAGAATAAGAGAGAAGAGAGGTCAACCGCTGGAAAGAGAGAGAGTAATAGAGGAGTGTAAGAGGGCAGGGGTCTGTCTTTTAAAGGGGTCCTCTACACCTGTGTGCAGACTTAGTTCTCATGGAACCCTGGGCTGACCAGGGTACTTCCCGAGTGGATTCTGCCAGGTAACAGGGGCAGGTCAGCATAATGCCTGAACCTTTCACTCACTCTGTAGACCAGGCTGGCCTCAAACTCACAGAGGTCTGCCTTCCTCTGCCTCCGGAGTTCTCCTGTCACTTGGCTAGAGTGATTCATGCTCTTGCTGAGGACCAGAGTTTGGTTGCTGCATCTATGCCAGGTGGCTCATAACCACCTGCAGCTCCAGCTCCAGGGGACCTAGGCTCTCTTTCTGACCTCTATAAGTAAACCTCCCCATACACACAAAACTAAAAATAAAATAAATCTTGGAGCTGGAGAGATGTTGCAGCAGTTAAGACCACTGACTGCTCTTTCAGAGGACACGAGTTTGATGCCCAGCACCCACAGGGCTGTTCACAACCATCTATAACTTCAGCCCCAGGAGATCAGACACTCTCTCTAGCCTCTGTGGGCACCAAGCATGCATTTGGAACACACAAATACATGCAGGCAAAAACACCCATACATATAAAATAATAAAGATTATAATTTTTAAAAATCTTTTAAAAAAAAAGGAAATTTGATTCTCAGACCATGAGAAGGAAATGCCATTTTGTCTCTCTGTATAGAATAAATGGGCCTGATCAGGCTCTCGGCCTGATAATTTAAACAAAAAACAAATGACAACAAAAAACTATATTACCAAAAGCAAAAGGTTTCAAAGGTTGTTCAGATAAACAGCTCTTAATTTGTATCAGTGTTATAAATTTAAGTTCACATTCCATACAAAAGGGTAAATCTCTTTTACTGCATAATTCTGTCTCACAACTAATTATTTGTGTGTGTGTGTGTGTGTGTGTGTGTGTGTGTGTGTGTGTGTGTGCAGTGTGCACAGACATCCTTGTTGTCACATCCCCTAGAGCTGTAATTACAGACGGCTGTGAGCCACACAATGTGGGTGCTGGGAACTGAACCCAGGTCCTCTGCAAGAACAGCATATGCTCCTTATATTAATATTTCCTTATTTAATATGTATGGAGGTTTTGTCTGTATAGACATGCACTATTATATGTGCAGTGCCCAAGGAGGCCAGTAGATGCCATTGGAGCTCCTGGAACTGGAGTTACAGATGGTTTTGATCCATCATGTAGGTGCTGGGAATTGAACCCAGGTCCTCTGGAAGAGCAGCCAGTGCTGGTAATCACTGAGCCATCTCTCCAGATCCCCACAACAAAGTCTTACCATCACAGGTGTATTATCTTGGTTTGTCAGTATACTTATTTCTGTGTCATCTTTAAATACACGATAAAAAAGTTCCCCTAAAAGACTTGATTCAAGCAGGCCTCTATGTAAACTGGCTCATGAACTTAATTCAAATTCCCCTGAATTCATAAAACTTAAGCAAATCTAACAATTGTTAGTTAAAAATAAGTAATAAAAAATGTTTCCAGAATTATTAATACATGGTATCAATGTTATATCCACATTTTCTACAGAGTTCCTTGGATTTTATTCACATATGGAGTTACTGGGGCTGGAGAGATGGTTCAGTGTTTTAAGATGGACTTCTACAGGACCCAGGTTCAATTCCCATAGCACCTATATGGCTACTCACAACTATCTGTAACTCCGGTCCCAGGGTAATCTAAAACTCTTCTGATCTCCAACGACACTGTACTTACATACTGGACAGACATACATTCAGGTGAAACACTCCTATGCACAAAAATTAAAATAATCAAAAAATGGTGTTACTGATCTGTTCTTACTCACATTTATAAAAAAACAGATTTTATGTTTGAGGTAATTACTTATGTCAGAGTTTGTCACGCTTTTTTTTTTTTAATCTAAATGTTCTCTGTTAAATTTTAAATCACCATTGATTTTTTTCAAGACAGATGTAAGTGGGTGCTATGAAGTAAATTTCCAGAAAAGAGCCTCTCTTTCCACTGACCCTTCTGCAGGCTGACCAATTAGAATTTCAATTATGGAACAGAGTTTAGAATGTGAACCCAGAGCCAAATTATCCTGGGCCATTGGTTATCCTCTTAACAGCCATTACTGCCCTCCTCTACCTGTGACCTAACATCTTCATGACAATTAGGTCAATCCTTGGAAATGTACAGACAGACCCTAGTTCCCACCAACCCAAGGCTTGAAAGTACACCAGACAGCATCCAGGCTTGGAGCTGAGATTCTTCTCAATTTTCTGAGACCCACATACTTCAGTTTCCACCAATGCCTTTGGAAAGTGATTTATTACAACTCTGTTTTGTTACTATAAAAGCTCCATACCATTACCATGTGGGAACATGAAATTTGAGGGTTACCTGAATTGATATTCTCAGGCCATGATCACTCAAGCTTGGTTCCAGAGTAAACTCTTCATCCCTTTAAATCTCACCTTCAGCTCAACAGGGCCAAGAGGGAAGCCCTGCTTTCTCTCTCAGACTGCAATAGAGCTGCCCTAATTGCCTTAATCCATTTTAAAATTACTTTAACCGTCTGATTAAGAGCACACAGAAGGGACCCTGTGTTCCCCAGAGACAACGTGATGCCAGATCCACCCTAAGGGTACCGATAGGAACTTCAGGGTTTAAAAAAAAGGAAGAAGTGGGGTAAGAGCAAGAGACGTACATGAAATTACTAAGCAGCCCTGGTCTTTCCAAGGGGGGTCTCACAAATGAATTACTAATCTGTCAACTGCTGTCATCTTTGATGGGGACCAATATGGTTCTGGCAAGATGACGGGTGCCTATATATATGAGGAATATGGTGGTCTGTCCTGCCAGCCTTTATGTCCCTGGAATCCAAGGTAGGACAGTGACTCATCTCATCTCTGTGTCTTCAGTCTCTCTCTCTCTCTCTCTCTCTCTCTCTCTCTCTCTCTCTCTCTCTCTCTCTCTCTCTCTCTCTCTGGAATCCAAGGTAGGGCAGTGACTCATCTATGTGTCTTCAGTCTCATCTCTCTCTCTCTCTCTCTCTCTCTCTCTCTGTGTGTGTGTGTGTGTGTGTGTGTGTGTGTGTGTGTGTTGGGTTCAATAGGCATTCCTCAGTGATTAACATACCTATCAGGCAGGAGTCAAAGTCAAGGAGACAGACACAGATGAAGGCAGAGATGCCAGGCTTTTGTCTTGCTTTGAGTGACCTGTGAGCCCAAGTGGGGAGTTAATGCTTCTTTAGCAAAAGCTGCCTCTAAAGTGCCTGTCACACAGGAGTTTGGCAGCTTATCTAAGAGGGCCTGGCAGAGGAGGAGACTTCTAGAAACTGATGTCTGAGGTCCTGTTCTAGAAGGTTCCTTACGATGATCCACTTTACAAAGGAACCGAGCCTCAGATTCATAGTGACCAAGGTCATGGAGCCACTGAGTAAAACAGAAAGGGCAGTCCCTGATGAGACACCAATCTGCTTTCTCTGGCTCTCTTGGGTCCTGAAGGTAATCGTAACCCCGATTGTCACAGTGCTCCTGCTTCAGAGAAGAGGCTTGGACCTGCAAAATCATCCCATTTCCCTCTGTCACTGGAGAGTGCAGTTCCTGTCTCAGTTTCTTTAGAGAGGACTGTACTAGAGAGTTGCTAAGAGCCTGTCTCCATACTGGACCTCATGCCTCCTCTGTCCTTCTGCCCAGGAAGGCCAGTGGTCTGCACAGTGGCTGGTGTCCCTCAAATGCATTGCTACAGATTGCTGGGGCCTGCACTAAGGCTCGCTGCAGACCAGCCTTGGAGGATAGCGGGGGGCCTCCAGCTCCAGCAAGAGACTGGTTACCTTTGTCCCTGCTTCATTCGCATCTACCTCCAAGCCTAGCCAGTGTCTCCACTGCCTGTGCCTTTCTCTGAATCCCCTGGATGAAGCACAGAGCAGCTGACTCTCTCTCCAGTGATTAACTGCTATAGTGACAGAAGCAGCTCAGAGATAGGAGCCTCGGAGCCACAGCCCATGTCAAGGCTGGCAGAACTGACAAGCCGGAACAGCCTAACTAGCAGATGACAAGCCCAAGAAGCCAGCCAAGAGCTTCAGGATGAAGAGTCAGAAAGATCATTTATGCTCCTCCAAGAATCTGGGCGAGAGGCAGAGATGGATACAGGATGGAGAGGAGATTAAGTGATTTGTGTCTTTCTGGAGAGGACACCAAATATGTCCATGTCAACTGTACTTCCCTGGGCCAGAGAATATCAGTATACCACTAATAACAGAAAAAGGTCTTGCCACTTTGGCCTCCACATCCTCTCAGGGCTGTGGATTTCCACCCCCCACCCAGCGACCCAAACTTCTGCTCCTCAGGTCCTCAATCGTCAATCTTAACCCAAAGACCACCCCCTGCCATGTTCCTTGGTCCTCCTTCAAATTCTTCTAACATTTTTGTTGTCTTAAAGGCTTTTGTCTGCCGGGCGTTGGTGGGCGCTCGAGAACTTTGTGAGTTCAAGGCTAGCCCTGGTCTACAAAGCGAATTCCAGGACAGGCTCCAAAACAATACAGAGAAACCCTGTCTGGGGAGGGGGGTGTGGAAATAGGGCTTTTGTTTTCTAAGACAGGATTTCTGTGTGTCCTGGCACTCACTCTGTAGACCAGACTGGCCTTGAACTCAGAGATCCACCTGCCTCTGTGTCCTGAGTGCTGGGATTAAAGGCATGCACCACCACCACTGGGCATTTTAAAGATTTTTTTTTTTTTAAAGAAGTGTGTGCACACCTGGCGTGAGTGTTGTGTGCTTGTGGAGGCCAGAAGATGGAATCTGCTCCCCTGGAGCTGGAATTACTGCTGGTTACAAGCAGCAAGATGTGGGTGTTAGGAACCAAACTCAGGTCTCCTGGGAAAGTAAAACTACTGAGCCATGTTTTTAGGTTCTCGTGTTTTGTTGTTGTTGTTGTTGTTGTTGTTTGTTTGTTTGTTTTGTAACCAGGCCTCAGGTAGCGCAGGCTGGCCCCAAACTCTCTGTGTAGCCAGGGCTGACTCTGAATTCCTAATCCTCATGTCATCACCTTCTGAGTGCTGGGATTACAGGCATGTACCACTGTACCCTGCTTCCTTCTATTTTAAAAAAATGATCTAGTTTTATGTGTGTAGATGCTTTGTGCATGTCTGTGCCACCATGTGTGCGCCAGGTGCCTGCAGAGGCCACAGAATGGTATCAGATACCCTGGAGCTGTAGTTATAGATGGTTAGCTGTACGTGGGTGCTGGGAATTGAACCTGGGTCCTCTGCAAGAGCAGCCAATGCTCTTAACCACTGAGCCAATTATGCAGCCTCACCTTTTACTTTTTTTGAGCTAAGACTCTAACATAGGGATGCACTGCTAGACATTCAACATCTATTCCACATCTTTGTACCCACAACGCTATGGGTTAACGAGGCATTCTAGGGCAGCTTCTGTCTCCTTCAGCCAAACCTGAAAGACGATATGAAGCTCTAGAATCCTCTCATGAAACCAAAGCAAAATTCCTTCAAGTGTCCAGATGTGGTGGCATACACTTAATCTCAGCACTGGAGAGGCTCCACAAGGTTAGGGATGCGGCTGACAGAGCACTCGCTGCCTGGCACACAGGAAACCCTGAGGTCCATCCCGATACTGTATAACTAGCTCACATGTGGCGGTATGCACCTGAAACTTTAGCACTTCAGAGGTGGAGGCAGGAGGATCAGAAATTTAATGTCATCTTTGGTAAGGCCACTCTAGGCTACATGGGACCCCACCCCAGCTGTTATGAAAGAAGAGAAGGTCCGAGGCAGGAGGAGGATCAGGACTTCGAGGCCATACATACTGAGCAAACACCGGATTCTCTTAAATTCCTCATGGTCCACTAGTGTATGGAAAGGGTTGGCCACAAGCTTTGTTTGCAAAGCCTTGTGTCCTAGGTGGGGACTGTAGCCAAAGACTTAACAAACCTTTCAGAGAAAGACCCAAATCAAGGGCAAATGCCCTCCCTGATGCTCCTCAAAATGTTGAGGGCCTTCCTAGGCTCTGCCTATCGATGGGAGGCTTGGGTAATCAATCATGGCGGCACCCAAGTGGGCAGAATTTACAGACATCACTGCCCTGAAGTCAGCTTGACCTCATCTTGCTGGTCATTAGCACTATTGACTGATAGTTCTGCAATGCAGTGGGACCAGCTGAGAGGCAAAATGACAAATACCATCTCTCTGAGCAAGTTCCTACATCTCTGTGATACCCCCCCCCCATGGCCCAAAAGGATGCTAGGAGGAAGAGGGGACTGGGCCCAGGGAAGTGGGGGGGGTGAATTTCCAGCAGAGTTAATTAGAGGTTTGTGTATTCACAATGACTTTAGATTCTTGGGAATCCAGGCTGGCCAGAAGCAGGGGGCCCAGCTTCACACCTCAGCATAACAGCAGCTCTTGGTGCCTAGAAACCAAACTGAGTAAGATCAAGGATGTACAGCCCAGCTTCACATCCCACGCAAAATGCCACAGACGAGCAGATAAACTCAGGTAACTCAGCAGGGACAGGGAATGGTGCCTGGAACAGGGCTGCATCTGGGCCACACTTACCTTCCTCAGACTGTGCTAGTGACTGGCCGGAAGCCAGATGAGAAACTAACTAAGTCCCATCTTCCCAATGCTCTGGGCAGGAAGCCAACAGAAATAGAATAGTTCTTGCCTTCTGGGAGAAGCACAAAGCTAGCCTCGGTCAATCCCTCATATTGAGCTCCAGTCTTTGGGGAGGCCACACATGATATGGAATTCTAAGCCTACTACTGAAGAGACCAGGGCTTGAGACCCAGTCTCCCAGTCAATCTCACACAAGGTTAGTGAATCTGGCCAGTATTGGCTACACAAGCTGGCCTTGAAAACAATATCCTCTTGCTTAAGCCTTGCTCAGGAAACTGTATAGCACCAGGCCTGTGATGTGTGCGTGCGTGTGCGTGCGGGCACGCACATGCATGTAGAGGCCAGAGGTCAATATCAGATGTCTTGCTCTATGGCTCCCGCCTTAAGGTTGGAGACAGGGTCTCTCACTGAACCTGAAGGTCACCCACTTAACTAGGCAGGCTGGTCAGTGAGCCTTGGGGTGCCTATCTCTGCCTGTGACAGCTAATGTTGGCTGTCAACTTGACACACTTGGAAAGAGGGAACCTCACTTGGGGGATCGTCTCCATTCGACTGGCCTGTGGGCATGTCTGTGGGGCATCTTCTTGACTGATTACTGATGAAGGAGGCTCCAGCTCACTGTGGGCAGCCCCATCCCTAGGCAGGTGGGTCACGGCTGTTTTCTCCTTGGTTTCTGCTTCAGACTCCTCCCTCAAGCCCTTCATGATGAAATGTCACTTGTAAGCTAAAATAAACCCTTTCCTCCCCAAATTGCTTTTGGTCATGGTGTTTATCAGAGCAACAGGAAGCAAACTGGGACAACCATGCACGGCTCTTTAGGTGGGTGCTGGGGCTCTCATGTACACGAGGAAAGAACTTTGCTGACTGACCTGTTTCTCCAGTCCCTGTGTACTTTGAGAGGGTCTTGGGTAGCTCATGCTTGCCTCAGGCTAACTGGGTAGCTGAGATTCACCATAAACTCCCTAAGCCTCCCATTTCTCAAAGGCTGGGGGGGTTACAGCCATATAATATACCAGATACCTGGTTTTTAAACCTCTCATCTGCCTCAGACTGTTGGGTGGGGTCATGGGGACATTAAGAAGACCACAAACTGTTTTCTGGGGAGGAGGGAGTTACTGAAGTGCGTGGCGGGCAACCCTTCTGAGAGCATGGCAAGGAGGCCTGTATTTTTAAGGCTCCATAAACCTCCACATAAGAAAGACAAAGAAAAGCCCCAGCTTCTATCTCCCCCTCCTCACCACAGGCTGGTGTGATAATTGGGCAACTGGGCATCAGGGAAGGTCACTAGTCATGCAGCCTTTCCCTCAAAATTCTCTGTACCCAGTTCTGACACACAATCAAGTCTGATCACAACAGTTCTCCTTAGAAATAACAGCTGGCCTCTGGAGACCGAGAAATGATGGACTCAAATCATCGGCTAACAGCTATCCTTACTCCCCATCTGGCCTGCTCTCCCTCCTCTGGCCAGCTCCAACCCTCCAGGGCTCTGGCTTAGATGCGCTTAGGGAGGGCCTCAGAAAGCCTGACAATTTCTGTCTCTAGTGTCTGCCACTCCCTCCTTTGGAGCTTGTGGCCTCTAATTGGAGGGCTGGAGCGGAATGATGGGCTGTTAGAAGCCTAATGCCTACAATGGTAGGTGGGAGGGCAGGCTGTAAGAGAGGGCAGTAACGAAGGCACAGAGTTGGGGGCTGGGGGCAGCACAGCACCATGCCTGGGGTCCCAGGAGGTAGTTCAGTGGAGGAAGATACATGTCACAGAGCTCAACTCAGTTACCCTCCAGCAGAATGCCAGCTCCCAGGATCAGGCTATTATTGTTCTTGTCCTAAACTATGCATCTCCCCAGAGGTTTTGGAGAGGGCAGTTATAGCTTTTCTAGGGGATGAAATGAGGTTTTGTCTGGGTTTACTCGTTTTTCCAAGTAGAAAGACCCTATGTCTGGGGCAGAAGTGTGCTTATTGCTGGAAGGTTCTGGTCTAGCTCAGCTCCAGTCTTGTCTGCACACTGGAATTATCTGGAGCACTTTATTTTCTGGTGTGTGTGTGTGTGTGTGTGTATGTGTGTGTGTGTGTGTGTGTGTGTGTGTGTGTGTGTGTGTACACGCACCAGTGAATGAGCTTCTGTGTTTCTCCTGTCTCCAACTCCTATCTCTGCAGATGTGCTGGGATTACAGATGTGCTGCACAACTGTGTCTGGATTCTTGTGGGTTCTGATACTTGGAACTCAGGCCCTCACGCTTTCCCAGCAAATGCTTTACCCGCTGAACCATCTCCTCAGCCTCATCTAAAGAGTTCTAAAAAGTCACGGATCGGAATTCCACCACCTCGAGATTTTAACTCAATTGGCATAGGATGTGATCTGGATTTGGACCTATTTAAAAGCTCACTGGATGATGAGAATGTACAGCTAGTATGAGCACCACTCCCTCTCTGAGCAGTTGCTGAAGATACTCATGGGGCGTGCCCATCCTGGGATGCTGCCCTGCTGCCTCCCTTTGTGGGACTGAGCAGGCAGGGGCAGGCAGGGGCGTGCCTCGGCAGACTGCCTTGTGTACTCTATCCACCCTGCTGAGGTTCCCTTTCAGGCACAGTTCTGTGCTTGGACCATAGCTTTCCCAAGGCTCTCTGCTCCAGAGGTCCGTGGAAAACTCCTATTCCTGTGCAGAGTGCTGGCAGGAGGGACAAGAGAGAGCCTGGGTTAAAACCCTTGCTCTGTCCAGATGGTGAGACCATCTCTTTGTTCCACAAGGTAACAGTGGGGATTAAATGAGAGCATCCTTGAAAAGCTCTCAGAAAACATGTAAGCGTGAACTGGAGAATTGGTTAACACCAGCTACTAGGAACCTATGATACCACGAGCCCCACAGGAACGGAGAGACTTGTTTTTCTTGGAGTCTCAGCTCAGTACCTGGCACAAAGTTAGCATACACTGCCTAGACCCATGTTTGTGACTCCAACAAGCTGTTTCTGCGCTGGGTAGACATCCTTGCAAGGCTGGGCTTAAAGACCTAGACTATCGAATAGTCCCCTAGCACTCTAGACAGAGCCAAGAGTCGGAGGTGTTGGGAAACTGGTGGGTAAATGGAGCATGAGAAACTCACTAATTAACCAAAGATAACCTTGAGTTCCTGATGCTCCTGCCTGTACTTCCCAGGGCTAGGACTATAGGTGGGTGTTACAACACCTAGTTTATGAATTGCTAGGGATCAAACCTAGGGCTTTGTACAAGCCAGTCAAGCACTCTATCAAATGAGCTACACTCCTAGCCTTGCACAAGCCTTAATTACAGTTTAAACAAGTGTCAAGGAACTTTAAAAATATACCAGTGTGATGCCAGCAAAGTGCCCACAGTATCCTGGATAACTGGAGGTTTTTGTTCATCAAGGCTTCATTACACAGTGGCCAGCACAGACAATGCCATTTGGGCAAAGACTAAGTGTATGAAACATGTTTTGCTTAGACATGGCCTTGCTAGTCCCCTGTGGTTGGGCCTGTGCAGGGCCAGAAGTGCAAACAGGATCTTCTCTCCCCTTGGGCCTGAGAACCATGACTTCTTTGTACTAATTGCTGTTGAATCCCGTTTGTTGACTCCACAGCTGTGGCCAGAAGGTGCTCCCTGTACTGTCTGTCCAGTGATCTACTGCTGACACAACCCATGCCTGTACCAACCGTTTGATGTCCACAGACACAATACAGAGCTTTGCAGATGTTAGGTGAATGGAGTGGAGTGTGCCTGCTGTGCACACAGGCAACCACCACCTGGGAGGACATACTGTCCTTCCCTTCCCAGGTCCTGGGATGTTCCTGCCAGCCACCAGGCAGGACTGAGTCTGGAAAATCAGGGAAAATTCCAAACTCCTTGCCCAGGAAGACAGTTCCATTTCCCGATGAGGCAGGCTTGGATATTCAGGGACAAGAGGGGAAAGGCCAGAGTTTGGCTTTGCCCTTCAGATATACCAGACCAAGGGTCCCTGCCTGACCAAATCATTGGCAGGATTGAAAGCCGGGCACCATGACCGCTCCCTCTTCTCAAATGCTACGACGCCATCTCCAATCCCCTTTGGTTTTCAACAATGTGTGTGTGTGGGTACACATGTGTACATATGGCAGTCAGAGGACAATCTCTTGTGTCATTCTTTAGGTGCTGTCTACCTTAACTTTTTTTTTTTTTGGAGACAGGGTTTCTCTGTGTAGCTTTGGAGCCTATCCTGGCACTCGCTCTGGAGACTAGGCTGGCCTCGAACTCACAGAGATCCTCCTGCCTCTGCCTCCTGAGTGCCGGGATTAAAGGTGTGTGCCACCAACGCCCTGCCTACCTTAGCTTTTAAAACAGCATCTCTTACTGGCCTGGAGCTCATTAAATATGCCAGGTGTTGTGGAATATTAGTTTAAGGTTTGTTACATTTGTTTATGCTGTGGAACATTTGTTTAAAGATGCAAAACTGTGTTGCATTCTTTTATAATGCATTTATTTAACTCTGTAAAGCTGTGTTACTTTGCCGGTCCGAAATACCTGATTGGTCTAATAAAGAGTTGAGTGGCCAACAGCTAGGCAGGAGAGAGATGGGCAGGGCTGCCAGACAGAAAGAACAAATAGGAGAGGGGGGAGGATGTCAGGGGTCAGCCATCCAGTCATACAGCCAGCCACGGAGAATAAAGAAAGGTAAAAAAAATGCCCAGAGGCAAAATGTAGTTAAAAAGCAAGGGGATAAATTAAGTTAGAAAAGCTAGCTAGAAACAAGCCAAGCTAAGGCTGGACATTCATAAGTAAGAATAAATCTCCATGTATTTGAGAGCTGGCCCCCAAAGAGTAGGAACAAACCAACTGCATCCAGGCTGGCTAGTGCCAGGGGATCTGCCTATTTCCAGCTTCCCAATGCTGGGATTACACGTATGTCAACATGACTAACTGGATGTGTGTGTGTGTGGGGGGGGGCAGACAACATAAAGCAGTTGGTTCTCTCCTTCCACTGAGCTGATGGTAATGATCTGGTGACCTCATTCAGATCATCAGCCTACCACCAAGTGCCTTTACCCCAGGAGCCAGCTTACCTGCCCATGCCCAGCTTTCTTTTTCCTGTGAGTTCTGGGGATTGAACTCAGGTCCCCATGCTTGCAAAGGGAGCACTTCACTGACTGAACCGTCTCCCTGGCTTTCAATCCCTTCTGTATGGATGGTGAGGGGTTGAGAGCTACTACTGTGGCCTATGATGTGTCTGTAAATATCCGAGTTCCCACAGACCCCTTTGACTTGAAGTGCCCATGTGTACTTCTCAAACTGGTAACAGGGGTAACAGTTGGGACATCGGGGTGGGAAGGAGGTTTATTAACTGGGAGCTATCATTTACCAGCCAGGACTGAAAGAAACCCTTTGAATATACAATTACATGGGTGCCAATGGACTGTTGGTTGCCCACAGCTGACTGCCATTCTGTCCTGGCTCTAATCTTCAGCTAGAGCAAGGTCGCTGTGTGACCCTGGACAAATCCCTGAGGTTTGGCCCCACTCTAACAGTCCATGTGTGGTGGTTTGAATGACAGATTCCTTCCTGTTAGCGAGACACAATGAACTCATTTCATCTACTGTTCTAGTCACCAGAGGAAATGGTGACACCCACACATTGAACAAACCTGAAAAGAAAACCTACACTTCCTTGAATGCTGGCAGTTAGGTTTGGCAATCAATGCCACAGCAATAGCAGGGTGTGGGGTTCTGTCTCGGAGTCCCAGGGCCCTACCCACTGCAACTGTCATCCACTAACCACACAAGGCCTTGCAGAAGGGTCTGGGATCAACCAGTTGTCCTGTGGCCTCTTGCTCTCCATCTTCATATGTGAATTTCGCCCCCAATACCAGGGATTGAATCCTAGGGGCTCATACATGCCAGGAACCTGGTGCTGGAGCAACAAGTGCTCCTCATGGCCGAGCCAGCTCTCCAGCTCCTTATTTTTCTTATACATTTTTATTTATTTTATGTGCTTGTATATACCCATACGTTTGTGCATACCAGAGCATGCATGAGGGGGTTGGGAGACAACCTGGGAGAGTTGTTTCTCTCCTTCCACTGTGTGAGCTGTAGGGATCAAATTCATCAGGCCTGGGTAACAAGAGCCTCTGTCTGCTGAGCTATCTTGCTGGCCTCAATTGTCCATAATTTTCTTAACAGGGGCTGTGAGGATAAGGACTCCTCTTTTTACCTTCATACGAGAAAACAGAGTCTCTACCAATGACTCCACACAGTAAATGGCAAAACGGGGACCTAAACACAGACTTTCAGGTCCCCATTCAGCTTCCTTTCTAGAAACCACCATTAAGTGACAGGCAGGGAGCTGAGGGCCAGTGGACTGAGCGTTTTTCTTTCAAGCATGAGGACCTGGGTTCAGCCCCTAGAGCTGGCATACCTGTCTTTATTGTTGTTTTAAAAAATATTTTATTGTCTTTTTTTTTTGAGACAGGGTTTCTCTGTGTAGCTTTGTAAACCAGGCTGGCCTCGTACTCACAGAGATCTGCTGGCCTCTGCCTCCCAGGCACCGGGAATAAAAGTGTGTACCACTAACTGCCCAGCCTTTAATATTTATTTTTATTTCATGTCTCTGGGCATTTTGCCTACAGGCTTGTGTGTGCAACACCTGCTTGCAATGCCTGTGGAGGCCAGAGGAGGGCATCGGTTTCCTGCAATTGAGCTTAACAGTTGTGAGCTGTCATGTGGGTGCTGAGAATCAAACCTGGGCCCTCTGGCAGAATGGCTAGTGTTCTTGACCACTGAGCCTTTTCTCTAATGCAACTCCTCCACATGCTTGTTGTAATGCCAGTGCTGGGGAGGCAGAGACAGCCAGTCTAGCCTACTTCCAGAGTACTGAGAAACCTTGTTTCAAAAACAGGGTGGTGTGAGGGCTGAGGAATGGTGAGATGACCCAGAGGTGTCTTAGGGTTACTACTGCTGTGACGAAGCATCGTAACCTAAATCAATCTGGGAGGAAAGGGTTGATTTGGTTCAAATTTCCACATCACTGCTGATGCAGAGGCCATGGAGGGGTTCTGTTTACTGGCTTGTTCCCCATGGCTTGCTCAGCCTACTTTCTTACAGAATCCAGGACCACCTGCCCAGGAGTAGACACACCCACAGTGGGCTGGGTCCTCCTACATCAATCACTAATTGAGGAAACGCCTAACAAGCTTGACCACAGCCCTATCTTATGAAGACAATTTCTCAATTAAGGTTCCTTCCTTCCTCTTAGGCGACTCTAGCTTGTATCAATTTGACATAAAAACGGGGGAGGGGGTGGCGCCACAGGTGAAGGTACTTGCAGTTCTAAGGGACTGAATTTTGAATTCAGACCTTACTCGCCAGGCAGACACTCTGCCACTAAGCTGTATCCCAATTCTTGTTTGTTAAATTGCTTTTTTTGTGTGAGTGAGGGAATGGAGACAGGGTCTCCTCAAGTTCAAGCTGGCCTGGAATTCATCATGAAGCTGAGGCTGGCCTTGAACTCCTGATTAATGTTTACCTCCCAAGTGCTAGAATTACAGACATGCCATCGTGCCTAGCTATTTACCAAGTCTTCAACCAGAATGGATTTTCCTATGGTCCTTTGCTCTCTGGAACAGCGTGGGTGCAAAAACAACAACAGAATTGAGGGTCGTGGAAAGCCAAATTCTTACTTAACTTGGAGCCTCCTGCTTAGCAAAATGAAGCTGTTGAAACATGTGATTTCCTCCTCTCCCCCACATGTTCCAGCACTGAGCTGCCAGGCAGGAGCAAACCTCACCAAGTGAGGATGTAATTCTGCTGTGCTCCCTCCCTCTGATCCGAGATCAGAGATCCACACCAGGTTCCTGATATGGGAAAGCTGACTCATCCTCATGGGATTAACACCCTGTCACTGGCCCACATCACCACTCAAAGTCAGACTGAACATTTCACCTCCTCAGAAGCCCTCTCTGGAGCATCCTGGGAGTCCTTTCTCTAAAAGTACGTGGATAGCCACCTGCTTCTACGGAGTCCTCTCCACTCTGGGTTCCAGTATATCCGCCCTCCCCTGGAGGCTATGTCCTTTCCAGCAATGTAGCTGGTATCTGTCCACCCTAATATCTGCAAGCCCCGCTGCCAGGACAAGAAGCCCCTGCCTCTCCGCAGACTTTATTTCCCTCAGTAGTTTTGTTTATAAATACTTAACAAGCCTCCACAGAGAGTCCTCCCTACCTGTCTATTTTTCAGTCAACAAGTCAATCAGCCACAGGCCAAAATTAGCCAGGAAAAAGACCATGTTTGTATTGTATACATGCAGAATTTTCTTGTCATTATTCCCTAAACAATGTGGTGTAACAGCCATTCACTCAGCGTTTAAACTCACTTAGGTATTACAATGAACGCCGACTCTGAATGCATTGGAGGCCATGTGGAAAGCTTTCCACTCTGGGCAAGGGACTTGATATCTCTGCAGGGCTGGTAACCTCAAGTGTCCTGGTACCTGTCCACTATGGATTCTGAGAGGCGACTACCACTTTCTGGTTTGGAAAACAGGTTCTCTCCTTCTACTTATATGTGGGTCCCCAGTAATAAACTCAGGTGGTCTTCTCACCAGCTTGGGTGGCAGGCACATTACATCTTGACAGCCTTGGTGGTTTTTATTATGACCATGCTAACAAACACCATTTTCCACCACGACCCCAAATAAACACCTGAATGTACACACAGTAAAACTGAAATTAAAAGTCACAAAGTAACAACTTACTTTGTGCTTCATGTGACGTACCCTGATATTTTCTACTCTATTAAAAAATTGCTGGTCTCAAACCCACTAATTTACCATTCCAAACTCCCCAGTGGATCACAGCCTGCAACTGAAATAGTCAGCCTGACTTGGTCTCAGGACTTTGGAGGCACTTTGAAGCTTCCAAATCCCTACTCTGCCTTGTAGTTGTGTTTTCCAGCCATCACGTTGCAGATGCTACATGCAGGGACCATGGAGTAGTGGGGCAGGTGGCTACAACAGAGGGAGAGCACAGAGAAGGAGGGTCACAGACCAGAGACTGTCTGCACAGCCAGTGCAGTCACATGCCTCGTAGCCATGACACTGAGGACATTCAGCTGCTGGAAAACACCAAGGATAGGTGACACCCACTCTGGGCCTCAGAAAGCAAATGGAAGTGTCCCTGTTCCTCCCAACTGGCATGCCCTACAGAGGGTCCAGGATATCTTTTCAACCCCCCCCCCCCATTCTTCTTCTCACCCCAGGGTAGCCCAAAATACGGAGTAGCATCAGATGACAGCACTAGTTGGAAGAGCTGACCATGGAAGCTACAAGTGTCAGTCTTCCAGGGCCCAGATAGGCCTGGTGAGGCGAGGTCCTTCAGGGGTGGGGGTGTCCCTCCAGAAACTTAGAGCTGGTTCAGAGCTCGCTCGTTTATTCAGTAAAAGCTTAACAGTAACTCAGCCATCTCAAAGCTATTTCTGGGGTAGACGAGATGGCTCAGTGCGTGAAGGTGCTGTGTTTGCCACCAAACCTAACAACCCGACCCACAGGGTTGAAGAGAGAATCAACTTTATTTCTTTTCTGAGACAGGCTCTCTCTCTCTTTCCATACTGTCCTGGACTCACTATGTTAAACCAGGCTGGTCTTGAACTCAAGAGATCTGCCTGCCTCTGCCTCCCAAGCACTAGGAATAAAGAGGTATACCACCATGCTAGGCAAGGGAGAACCAGCTTTTGCAAGTTGTTCCCTGACCTTTCATATGCGCTGGGCCTCATGCCCTAACCCCCATAAAATAAATAAGTAAATAAATGCAATAAAAATCCCTTGGCAATTTTTTTTTAACAAAAGACATTTCTCATAAAAATTTGGCTTTATTTTTTCCAGCACCATTTTAAAGTTCTAAGGGGAAATAAGTCACTTTAAAGACATCCCAAGCTCTGACTACAATTACGGTCCTGTGGGAGATGAGCTGGAGCTGGCAAGCAGCACAAAGCTCTTTCCCACTATAGGACACATGGTCCTTGGGTTCACTGGCAATAGTCCCCCTCCTACCCCGGGGCTTGTCTTACTCCAGAAGGGCTATAAAGGATGTAGTGTGGCCTTCCCGCTGATTTGGAAGTGGAACAGCCACTGGGTAACCATAATGGACCAAGGAGAGGTAGAATTGGGGCAACTCAACAGGGAATGATGGCTGCCTCAGTCCGTTCCTTCTCTCTAGATGAGAACAATCAACTCTCCTGCAGTCTGATGGCGACCTGAGGTTACAGAGCACCTCTAGACCAACTGCTGTTTGGGGTCAACCAGGGGTCTTTGCTGGATAGAGACAGCTCCCTCTCCACCCTGGCATCTCTGTGTCCCCCCTGCACTGGCCTCTGCCTAGGGCTTAAACTGACTAGGAAAGAGCCTAGGCACTGAGGTCCCCTTTTACCTGGCCAAGTGCCCAATAGGCACTTGGCTACAAAGGCTAGGAGGACCTCTTGGAGCCTCAGTTTCTCCATGTGTCATGGACTTGCTAAGCTGTAAGCACATGTGACAAGTTATTACTGTCATTCCATAGAAAGGCAGAGATGTGTGTATGTCACAGTGAGACAAAGAGGCCTGTCCTTGCTATGGCACTGCTCTGCTGAGGGACATTGTCAATGCTGAGAGACAGGAAAAATGGAAGTGTCTGGATCCCCCATCTTGCCTGACATGGTCAGAGTCACATCATGGGCTGTGGCCAGCGCAGATGTTTAGTCTGTTCCCAAGCTTGGAAGAGAGACCCTTTTTTCTCATCTCTGACCACCGTCCGGGGTAGCCGGTGATCTAGGTGGCCACTGACCACATATCACTTTCACCCAGAGAGTTACCCAAACTTTGTCCTGGCCCACCTGCTCAGCTCTGGACTTGGCACTGACCATGGGAGCCCTTGCCTGATGGCTAGCTGACTTGGATCTGCTGCAGGAAGCAGCAGAGGAAGGGAAGAGCCAGTGAAAGGCAGGGGAGGAGACAGAGCTGGGAATACGAGACAGAGCTCAGGACAGCTTGGGTGATGGAGGTGGCACAGAAGGGAGACCTTGCAGTGAGAGGGTACCCTGGGGGTACTCTTTCTGCTTAGAGATGGTACAGAGGACCAAGTGACTAGTCAGTCAACTCAGGCCAGACTGTTCAGGGACCCCAGGCTTTGGAAGTGCCCACGGCCAAAGGCTTCTCTGAGACCAGCGGGGGAGACGCAGGGCTGAGGTTCATAATTGTGTGTTTTTCTTGTGCAGTCTCTCCATGCAATCTAATGGGCTCTTGTAATTCTTAGGAGCTCATTTTCCTCATTAGTCAAAGCCAGTGAGATGTCTCAGCCAGTGAAGGCACTTGCTGCCAAGCCTGATAACCTGAGTTCAATCCCTAATATGTACACGGGAGGAGAGAACTAGAGAACTAATTACTGCAAGCTGTCCTCTGTCCTCCATATATACTCTGTAGCCAGCATGTGCATGTGCACACACAAACACACACATGTGAACACATACATACGATAAACAAGTAAAGGTAATTTAAAATTAAAAGACAACAATAACAAAGCAGACCTAGAACTGAAAAGGTCATCTGGCTTCACCTCCTCCCAACATGGCCAGGTCAGAAGTCTTGCCCACAGCATTCTGGATATTCAGGCACTCACTACCACACAAGGCAAGTATTGGGCACAAGGCATGCCCCTGCTGCAGCCCAAACCACTCCAAAGGCCACTGCCTTTAACAAGTGGCATAAAGGACCATAAAAACACATAGGAAAAATCAGAGCCAAATTGAAGGGGATTGGAGGTAACTTGGCTGACATTAGAACAGCTGTAATGATAGAGGCACAGGGAGAGGGTGAGACGGGGCCAGTGGAGCTAAGAGCCAAGAAGATGAGGACACAAAGAGACCAGTGAGCATCTGCTGTCTCTGGGGACATCAGGCTCCTAGCTGGAGAGGACACTCAGTTCTGTGAGGTCCTGGTGTGACAGAGAAGCACTGAACTGAAAGGAGGGAGGGACGGCACACTCTAAACCTTAGCAGAACCCAGCCTCTGGGGGCTGCTGTTTATAGCAGGCACTGGCCTGCCTGCCGCTTCCTCACGGTGGGGGCCCTGAGAGACTATTCTGAGCATGACAGTCAGTGTGTGGCCCCAGCTACTTACTGTGAAGACTCAAGTAGAGCTCAGTATAGAGGGGCTGAAGGGGACTGGAGACAGCCAAGGGTGGCAAATGAAGATCTAAAGAGATGGGGCTTGAGACCCACACTATCCTGGGAAGTTCAGGACTGTGCTATGGGAAAAGCCCAAGCCGCTGATGGAGGTTGGTGTCTGGCCTAGCACCTGGCAGGTGGCAGGGCTGTGCAGTGGTTATCTTTCCAGGCTCACTGTGTGGCACAGCAAAGTTAAGCCTCCCTTGTGCCCACAAAATATAAATCCCGGTGCTCTACTCTCTCTGCAGAGCCCCAGAAAGCAGTAGCCACACTTACCCACTATCTCATTCTCCTCCAGGTTGATGGTCTCCAGTTCAGGCAAGGTGGTTAGCTGCTCTGGGAAGTCTCGAAACTGGTTCCGGGACAGGTCGATGGCCTTGAGGTGCTGCAGGCTGCTGACTTCATTGGGGAGGCGATGGAGGTAGTTGCCTTCCAGGTGGAGCTCTGCCACAGGAGGGAAGAAGGACAAGTTGTGAGGGAAGGGGGCCTGCCCAGAGGCCACCAGGATTGCTGCCAGTGCTCAGCCAGGACACTGAGAATGACCCTGCCTCACAGGAAGGCCCCAAGGGGATGGCTCCAGGTCTGTCTGCTCCCACCACCCCAGGGCCTTCTGCCATTATTCCAGCATAGGTACCCCCACTTTGGCCCTGTAGAAGGCTCTCCTAACAGGAGCAGGGGCCCAAAGATCCAGGTGTGATAGCTCCCTCAGACAGGCCTTGTGGGATGTATTAGGATATGCACCAAAAGGGTCACAACCTTTCTTCAAGGCCCTCTTTGCTCCAGGACTTCTGGGGTAGCCCAGTTCTGTCTTGTGTCCTTGGTTCCTCACCTAGCCACTACCAACCACACATGGGTAGGTTCCTCCCCTGAGTGGTCACTGTGAAGCTGACCACTGGCCTGTGGAAAGGGCTGTCACAAGGAGGCCCAGACAGCACTGAGAGATGGACCAGGGTGGAAGCTGAAGCTGAAAAACTTCAAGAAAAAGGCTCCTGGGCCAGATGTGGTGGCACATGCTTCTAATCCTAGCATTCGAGAGGCAGAGGTGAGTTGATCTCTGTTGAGTTCAAGGTCCACCTGGTCTACAGAGTGAGTTCAAGGACAGCCAGAACTACAGAGACCCTGTCTCAACAACAGTAACAAGAAAGGAGGAAAAAGGAATAAAGAAAGAAAAGGAAGAAGAGAGGAGGGAGGGAGGGAGGGAGGGAGGGAGGTAGGGAAGGAAGGAAGGAAGAAAGGAAGGAAGGAAGGAAGGAAGGAAGGAAGGAAGGAAGGAAGGAAGGAAGGCAAGCAGGCAGGCTGGCTCTGTGTCTGCTGTGTTTGAACATTTCCCTACTGCTACATCCCATGCGAGATTTTCCCAGCCTTTTAGTTCAACTCATAGAGAAAAGGACTCTCTGTCAAGACCCAGAGACGACAGCAGTAACATTAAAGAAAAGAAAGAAAATAAGGAACACAGACAATAGAAAGCAGCTTCATTCAAGGGAGGCAGGGACACAGTGAATTGGAGGGAACTCTGCAAGACACTGAATGCTCTACAACTTGGCTAACCCGGGAGGCTTCTATTTGTTTTAATATAATATTTTCATTGATTTAGAAATTTCACATAATACACCCTATCACATTCACTTCCCAGTCCTCCCAGGTCAACCCTTGTGACCACCCCAAAACAAGAGAAGAAAAAAAAAAAGAAGAAATACCAAGTCCAATTTATGTTGCCGAGGTATTCACTGGAGCACGGTCAAGAGGCCTGCCCCTTAAAGAAAACTGAGTTTTTCCACCTACATCCCTGCCAGAAGTCATCAGCTGTGAAGAGGTACATTTCAGCATCCCTATCACAATTTTTTAAAGAGTTCTCTTCAATGGCTTCCTGCCTAGACTGTTTCTTTTTGGAGGTCAGGGGGAGAGAGATTGTCACAGAAGGAGAGACTCCTATTTTGTGATGACCTATTCAGCTATGTCCATTTCATATACGCCTCTGCCTCTTATTCTACTCAACAAAAGAACAATATTAGTATAAGGCAGATATTAACTGTGTGGCTATAATGTAATTGTCAGAAATACAGTTAAATAAAATATGGTACACTACAGAAAGGAAGGAAAGAAGAGGCTCCCATAGGGGCCCTTGCATAGGAAGTGGGAAAAAAAAAAAGAACCAAGATGAAGAAGATAAAGAGTATAGCACAGGGCTATGACGGGGAATCTGCTGATGCTGGAGTGTGAACCCCAACCTGGCCACCTCCAGCTGACTATGTCATTTTGCCCATTTAGATCCCATTTCCTTACCGGAGACAGGTGCTGGTAGGTACCTCATGGGGATGTAGAGAACTACGTCAGTTCACACAGGGAAAGCACCAAGAGAGATGGAGGGGACAGGATCTGTGCTTCTGGAGTGAGGACAGGCCACTTGGGGAGCAAGACCAGCCACATGTCACCTTACACTAGCCTGCTTCTCTATGGTACAAGTGTCCCGACTCTGTCTGACCCCAAGATCTTACATCATGTCCCTCAGCTCTTCCACCCAGCACCAACTTTGTGGACATGTGACCCATGCAGTCCCATAGGGTCCCATTCCTTTGGAGTGGAATGTCCATATGCCATATTTTCTGTTTGTTTTGAGACTCGGTCTCATCATACAGCCTCAGCTGACCTCAAAGTCAAGATCCTCCTGCCCCAGCCTCCCAGGCATGTCCCACTATGGCTGGCTCCCATGTACAGTCTTGAGAGTCTTCATCATTCTCCCCAACTCTGTTTTATAAGCAGCTCTGAGTTGTGATGTCTGAGTTTACATGGAGCCCTGCCTCCATCTCTGGGCTGTCTGCAGCTTCCCTTCCCCATCCTTCAGGCCTGCTTAGACTTACACAGCCCTCCACCTTCCGTAGGGAACATCAGAATCAGGTGTGTCTATCCTGTGTTGTCTCAGGCTGCAAACTGGTGGCTGTCCCTCATCCCAACCTTCCCAGGGACCTTGGGCTACAATACTGTAGTGTACCTGGTGTGGGTGACCAGTTCCAGTTGGGGACTGAATTGTGGCAGACTCACACTCTGGGCCATCCCTGCCCCAGGTACCAACCAGGTCTTTTGTTGATGCCCAGGGTTAAAGATGAGGAGCTGGAGTTTTCTGTTTGTTCAAAGTTGGGGGCTCTCGGTTAAGGGGACACCTGGTCAGTGTGGCAGTCTAGCATCTGCTAAGAGCAAAACAGCTGCCATCAGGCCTGAACATGCTCATACAGGCATCTGGCTTCGTGGGTGGTCCTGGGCAGGAAATGGCCTGCTTCTCTTTTTCCTTTTAACCTGCCTGAGCCTGGCTGGAGTCTGGTCTCTTTGGTCCACTCACAGCACCTCTAGAAGCCAGCAGTAAAACACAAGTTGTCTAATTCCTGGGTTTTGCGTGTGAGCTAACTGCTCCTGTAATTGCTCTTCAAGCAGGTTTTGTGTGACATAGAGATGAATTGTATAACTTACCCTGTCTTTATTTTTCCTTGATGTTAAGAAGTAGCAAAATGAAAAGCAGCATGGCAAGCAATGGGAGAGAAGAAAGCTTTCCATTTATTTTACAGCACTTCCCCCTGAACAAGAGTCTAGCACTCCATCTTTGTAGCCAGCCCAGTCTCTTCCTCTGTGCTCCATGTTCTCAGAGGGCTTCTGTGATGTGGACCTCGGCTGATGGCCTGCTGAAATCCCTACAAACCTGAGGGTTTGCCACAGTAGGGGTTCAGGACCTTGTCCCCTTCTGCAGGGCCTCTGGATGCATGTACACACATGGTTCTAGCCGCACTGTAAGTCCTCTGCTCTGTTATGCCAAGGCAAGAACTGCATGGGATTCTTCATTTCTATGACCGGCCTCCTTCAGGGCTTATGTGGTCACTCAGAACATACCCAATGATTAATGC